>NC_039364.1:261823325-261824638 GCF_003573695.1 Papaver somniferum | reverse complement strand
CCACAGAAACCCATCACCTAATAATTATTAGTTATCTCTCGATTCTCAGCAATTAAACCCTAAATTTCATCTCTTAGCTCAAACATAGAAATCTGAGTTGTCAACAGTCTAGGGTTTTGCGTTTGAGTTCGAATTATAGAGATGAAAGAATTGAGTTCTGTTATGAAGATTTGAAGCAATTGAAGCTTAGGAGACTTGGGTTAGGGTTTGAGATGGTGAGCTAATAGGTACAGGTTTTCTTAATCAGAGATGGAGAAGTTGCTGATGTTGATTGTTACCGAGAATACAGTTTACCCCAAAACTTCGAAATCGAAAAAATCTAATCAATTCACAAATTTCCAATCTACTTTAACCCTAACCACAAACAATGACGAAAATCGGACAAGATCTACTCATAAACGCATCAAAAGTAATAGATGAAGGTTGAGTTGATTTCTTGTATTAGGGTTTTTTTTCTTGAGGGAGGAGGAAGTTTTGAGAGGTTAGAGACGAAGATAAAAGAGGAAGTGAAGAAATTGTGAGAACTCTTTTGATATTCTATATACCTATCTTTGAACGGTCGATATTTGATTTAAAATGGTCATACAGATTAAGGATATTTTTGGATGGTAGAGATTTGATTTAAGACTATCATATGGATTAAGGAAAATGTGTTTTCTTTATGTTTTTTTGTGCTTTCTCTATAAAAAAAAAATCAAAAAAAAAAATTCAATTAAAAATGTTACATAGCAGGCAAACGAGCAACAAGTTGCGCTGCAAGCCCTTTTCTCTATGTGCTTCCGGGTTAAATTTCGACTAGTCACATAGGTCATGAAGTAATTTCGACTAGTCATATATGTCATGAACTAGCTACAGTTCACACTTCAAGACTCGGGTTAGCAAGATACACCATTGAAATCGATAAATATGAAGCTCTTTGTGTTTTCTTTTTGTTTTCTTTGTGCTTTTTCCTTATGTTTTTGTGCTTTCTCTTTTTGCTTCCGGCTTGAATTTCAACTAGTAACATAAGTCATGAAGTAATTTTGACTAGTCATACAAGTCATGAAATAACTTCAGTTCACGCTTCAAACCTAGCATGATATGTCATCGAAATCGATAAGTATGAAGCTCAGTGTTGATTCGAACTTCAAATTTTGTATGACGACAAAAAAACTATGAATCATGAAGCTTCGGGAGGGTTCTGACTTAAAACTTAGCATGATACATCATCGAAATCGATAAATATGAAGCTCGGTGTCGATTCGAACTTCAAATTCGGTATAACAACAAACAAACTATGAATCCCTAAACAAACCCTAAACTATGAAACCTTC
>NC_039364.1:261820587-261821975 GCF_003573695.1 Papaver somniferum | reverse complement strand
TGCATATAGTATGCATACCAGGCTCCAAGATCGAAACCTGTTCGCGAGTGGACTACTCTAAGTCAGAAACTTGGTAAGAACGACGAATACATCCATTTACAGGTAAGATTCCTTCGGAATATTCTACGAACCCTTAAACAAACCCTATTTCTGCATATTGTATGCATACCGGGCTCCGAGATCGAAACCTGGCCGTGAGTTGACTACTCTAAGTCAGAAACTTGGTAGGGACGATGAATCCATCTAGTTACAGGTAAGGTTCCTTCGGAACATTCTACGAAACCTTAAACAAAACCTGTTTCTGCATATTGTATGCATATCAGGCCCCGAGATCGAAACCTAGCCGCGAGTTGACTACTCAAAGTTAGAAACTTGGTAAGAACGACGAATCCATCCATTTCATCTACAACCGTCAATTAATTTTTTTTCCCTTAACATCATTACTTCCATATCCATTCCTTCCTTATCCTTTTTTTCCCCTTAACTTCATCGTCTTCAACAGAGCAGCGTCTTCATCTCTCTCTACATCGATTTTGGCTTCATCATCTCAGGAGATTTCTTCACCAACTTCATCATCACCTACAAGTAATCGTACACAAAGTTGAAGACTTACCACCTCCACCAACTTCTCAAAGGTTTGTTACCCTAATCGATTTGTAACCCAGATCTGTAATCTACTGAGGATATGTGTTGACTTTGGAACTTATTGTTTTGAAATTTGAGTTATGGTTTTGAAAGGGCAGTTACATATTTGAACTTAACCCTCTTTGGTGAAGTTGTTGTAAATGCAGAATACGCAAGATTTTTCCAAGCAATAGGAGACCAGTTTGAGAAGTACTTGGCTTATGCGGTGCCAATTTCATCCCATGCTTTCATCAACTAATAGATATAGAATGATATGCATTGTCATTGTAGAATGTATGTGATCGTTTACAGAGAAGAATGTATTTGATCGTTTACAGAGAAGGCTTCGCGCTTTTTGCGGCTCAGTCACCTGAGCATTATTTTTGAACATTATATTTTGTTTTATAACTCATATAAAGGGTTGTCATAAAGTTAGTATATTAAAGAACCACAAACTTGAGAGAACTTGTGATAGTGTAGGTATGGTTAGTGGTGTAGACTTCCATGCAGGAGGCTGAGGATCAAATCCCCCAACCTCATTTTCCAACATTCTATATTTTTACTTCAACAACTCTTATAAGTGTTGTTATACGTTTTTATTAAAAAAACACAAAAAACTAAAACTTGTGAACTGTAAGGATGGTTGATGAGCTAGACTTCCATGCAGTAGGTTCATGTTCGAATCTCTCCTTTAACCTCATTTTTTTCCAGCATTATATATTTTTACTTCAACAACACTTATAAGTGTTGTTATACGTTTTTTT
>NC_039364.1:261797154-261820461 GCF_003573695.1 Papaver somniferum | reverse complement strand
GTAGACTTCCATGCAGTAGGTTCATGTTCGAATCTCCCCTCTAACCTCCTTTTTTCCAACATTATATATTTTCATTTCAACAACACTCATAAATGTTGTTATACATTTAAAAAAACAAAACTTGTGAGTTGTACGGATGGTTGATGAGCTAGACTTCCATGCAGTAGGTTCATGTTCGAATCTCCCCTTTAACATATTTTTCATTATCATATATTGGTATTCTTCAACAACTCTTGTGACAATTGTGATAGGCTAAGTCACTACCTTTATGGAACAAAGTTGTTACAGCTAAATGTCGTCACAACTGTTTTTCTTAAGGAGTTGTCGTTTGTTTCCTTAGCGCCAACCCCTTGTTCCTAAGGGTTGGTAGTGATGATATACGACAACTCTTCCTTTGAAACCAGTTGTAAAACATAGGACTTTCTACGATGTTTAGCAAAGAGTTGTAAAACTCCAGTTGTAGATGTATATTTTTCCCATAGTGGTTGCACATGTCCATAGGATCGGTTCCCCTTTATGCTATAAACCTTGTTGCAACCCATACAAGGATCGGTTCCCCTTGATGTACTGCACCCCTTACTAGGATCGGTTCCCCTCTCCCATAATTGGTCAGACATACAAACCCGATCATACCACAGGTGATTACTTATGATCGGTTTTACTAATAAAATTTATACCAATACATAAATCAGGCCTTTGTGAATAGTTTTACCAAGAACACAACAAGTTGTGAGCGGTTGTACTCTATCACACATATTGGTTGTTCATAAGATATGCAATGAATAACAAAACCAATAACACCTGGCAATTTCCTTTTCGGTCCACAAACGAGTTTATGAACTTACTTCCTTAGAACACATGTAAACATTGTTACATAGGATGAAATCCTCACCTCATACCCATACATAATCACAATAGCATTCAGATGATTATGGTGGTGTCTTATCTACAAAGTTTAATGGTTAAGCAATAAACTTCGTATTGTATTCCTTAATACTATGTCTATCTAGAGTTCAAATATGCTTCGCAATTATGTTTTCATTATGCACGACTTGAAATATACGTTAGGGAATGAAACAGTTCAAGTCAAATATCACTAACCTCAAGTGAAAGGATGATTTTAGTTGTTGTAGCTCCTTGCTTCTTCACATCTTCAAGACTTCGCAATACTTGTAATGTCGCATATCCTACTTTCAAGCTAACCTATACGAAGTTGACTCCAATACATAATCAAGAGAATCTTAACATGAGTTTTGATTCACTAAAATATGACAACCAAACTTGACATACCAACGCTTGGTGGATTCAACCGAGCAATGCTCTAACAGGTTCGGGAACTAAGTACGCGTACAAGCGTGAGGTTCAAGTTCCGAGACTTTACTGAATTTGGTGGTATGCATACCAGTACGCATACTGGCGAACCCAAACTTAGTCCGACCACTTAGGTATGTGTACCCGTTTGCATACTTGAGTAGGTTATGTTCTAAAATCGGTTTGTTCACGAACTAATAAATTTATATAATAAGGAATGAAATCTTTTACAATCCGTGTCTATAATGTTCATCAATGTATTCGAGTGAATCAAAATTGATTTTGCTTCAATTGTGTCTCGTATACTTCTATAAGAATATAAATAACTGAACAATTCTAGAACTAGTTTCATTTGAGTCATCTGAACTAGTTATGGTTAAGATGAATATGGTTTATATGAAAGTGTTTATATGGATAACTTCGATTAACTATTGTTGATCCAACAAAGGTGTACACGTTTAGGTATGGTTACCAATAACTAAATGAAGTCACATTTGATTTGTGTGTAACAAGCTAAGTTCGATCAAATGGTTGAAAGATATCATCTTTGAACTAGTTATGGTTAACGAGGAAACCGCAAATGCAGAAAAACCATGGGACCTAGTCCAGATTTTAACACCATATTGTATTAAGACGCTACAAACACTAGCCTACTACAAGTTAACTTCGGACTGGAATGTAGTTGATCCCTAACCAATCTCACACTGATCAAGGTACAGTAGCGCTCCTTACGTCTCTAAATCCCAATAGGAGTTTACGCACTTGATTCCCTTAACTGATCTCACCCACAACTAAGAGTTTCCACGTCCTAAAGTTGAAGACTTGATAAACTAATCTATCTCACACAGAAAAATCTATTGGATAGATAAATCTCTCTCCCACAGATAAACCTACGATTTTTGTTCCATCTTTTGATAAATCAAGGTGAACACCAACAATTGATATACCGGAATTATATTCCCGAAGAACAGCCTAGAAATATCAATCACCTCACAATAATCTTAATTGTATGGTAGAGAAACAAGATATTATAGAATCACAAACGTTGAGACGAAGATGTTTGTGATTACTTTTTATCTTGCTCTATCAGAGAATAAATCTCGAGCCAATCTTAAAGAAGATAGTACTAAATAAAGATAGAATATTCAAGATCTGATTACCCATTTATAGAGAAAATAGTTGGGTATGGCTTCAAAATCCCAATGAAGTCTTCAAGTCGTTAACCTACATGGTTTCGTGAAAACCTAAGGTTAAAGGAGAATCAAATCTAGTCGCAACTAGTATCACACAGGAGGTGTCGGGATTAGGTTTCCTAGTTGCTAGAGTTCTCCTTTATACAGTCTTCAAATCAGGGTTTTCAATAAATGCTACCTTGGTAACAAAGCATTCAATATTCACCGATAGATGAAAACCTGATTTGACTCAATCTAATATCTTTCAACCGTTAGATCGAACTTAGCTTGTAACCGTACCAAAACGTGTACACCTTGTTGGCTCAAAAATAATTAACCGAAGTTAGCCATATGAATCACTTTCATATCAACCTCATTCATTCTAACCATAACTAGTTCAAATGACTCAAATGAATCTAGTTTTATATTTTTTCAATTGTTTATATTCTCATAAACGTATAAGAGATACAGTTCAAGCAAAATCGATTTTGATTCACATGAATCAAGTGATGAACATTATAGCCGAGGTTTGCAAAAGATTGGATTACTTAATATATGAATGTATTGTTCATGAAAAAACCGGTTTTAGAACATCATCTACTTAGTTATGCATACGGGTATGCGTAACTAAGTAGCCAGACCAAGTTTGGGTTTCGCCAGTACGCGAACTGGTACGCATACCATCCAAACTCAACAAAAATTCTCGTACCTGAACCTTACGCTAGTACGCGTACCGATGTGCAAATTAGGTTCCCGGAGTTTCTCAAAATCAGGTTCGCATACGGGCAATCAAGGCTTAGAACGCCAGTGTAGTGTTGTTTTGATTTCGCATTTATTTCTACGTAGATAACATTTATGTTAGGTATTAAAGTATTCTTTAAAAATCTTTTTTTATTATAAAAGTAAGCTCGCTCTTGTTGTTCTTTCGGGAATTATATTTTATGGGGGAGAGTTATTTTTTTTAACTTGTGCTTAATTTCCAAATCTTTGTGGGGAGTGCTGCTGTGAAATATTGTATGAGTTTTCTTGTATCTCTATTAACTCCTTGGTGAATGCATTTAGTTTCGGCTATATGATTGCATCTAAACAAAGTTGATATGTTTTCTTTTAGTCATGAAGAATCTCCATGAGAATTTTATTAGGATCCCACTAGTTTTCGAACCTTTGCTAATTTATATTGACAAAAAGAGGGAGAATTAATGTTTGGTTCACACTACAAATACATATGGTTTACGGATCATTATGTAAGGGGGAGTGGTTTTCATGTGAGATGAAGTATTGACTAGGGTGAGCGATACATATCACCATGGTATTGTTGTCAAAGTTATGATACAATTGGACTTTGATGTTGTGTAAAAATGTTATGACACTGTATAACAATAATTCAGAGCTACTGTTTTCTCATTGTTATAGCTACGGATCTTCAACAACTATGATGCTGAGTTGAACACGTTCAGAATCACTGGATTACTTGGAACTGACGAAGATTTTGAGTAATGTTGAAGAAACAAGGAAATCAAACATTTGGATGAGAATTTACAAAGTTTATTTATTTTTTAATCCATATGTATTGATAGTTTTGTCACTAAAATTGACGAACGGGGAGATTGTTAGAGCACTTCTCAGTCGAAATCACAAGTGTTGCTATCTCAAGCTTGTTTGTCAAGCTTAGTAGCCAAAACTATAAGTTTTTTTTTCTAGTCTACTTATAGCTAAGTCTCGGATTAGGATAGAGAGTGTAGTTGAGCATTAGAATTCACGACGTTCATCGATTGAAGACGAAGGACTACTAAGGGGAGCTTGTGGAACTTCATCAACAAAAGGTATGTGGAGACTTGAACTCATCTATCACTCAAAATTCTACATACTCTATCTCCTTTTTGAGACAAAAGTCGTATAGCTATATAGACTTCGATTATACACATTTGATATTTCGAACTGAGTTTAACTCGCTTACATATTTCTTGAAATATGTGTTAGTAAGCTTTCGCTTTAATCAAAGTCATCTTATATTCTTGACGAAAGTCAAAAGATGATCATGTGAAAATCGCCTGGTAACATCTTACATTATTTGTGTGAGACAGTCATTTGATGTAGACTCGAAATGTTTCATATTGATCATTCGATCACTTGAAAATTGCTTTGAAGCTAATAGTTTGTGCGAGACAGTTATTCCCGTTTTCCGAGAATGTTTCAATGATTGAAATGGGAGTTTAGAAAAAGTAACCATGAATGGATATAGTAAAATATGCGTACTTGTATGGTAACTGTTGCAAATTATTCCAAGTCTTGGAACCATGGTATGTGTCGCGCTCCCTAAGCCAGCAGCTGACTAATTCAAGAGATTAACTAAAAAAAAGGAGGCACTAAGAATCTAAATCATTTACTTAAACATTCAATTTAGAATACTGCTACACAAACTTAACCCAAAACTAGCCCCGCTCAGAAATATATATATATACAAGGATTCCTCTCAAATGATACATATACAATATTCATTTGGTTTACAATAAAATATACAACATAATAAACATAGCAGAAATAAATCAACTAGCGAACTCAACCCTTGAAGCTTTCGTTGCGCAACTCTGATCTTTCACTAAAACTGAAAGTGGTAATGGGTGAGCACATCATCCCTAAGAGGGGTGCCCAGTAGGAATAACATTTAACTTTCAAGTAATCATAAGAAAGAGTTGAAAAATAATACATGTTTTTCGGAAACATTAAATAGTGACTAAGTCACTGAAATAATCATATATGTATATGGAACAAACTCTTTCTTTCAAACAATGTATAATATTCGTGCTAACCTCACTCATTAGCTATTGATATCACCAAGACCATGATGATGCACTCTAAGCATAAATACTGAATTCATGTAGATATAATTGTGAATGAGCGTATCTTATATACCACAAGTGGAAATTCTCATTTCCCATAACAATTCATAATGACAAACGAAACATTACAAGTCATTTCCAAATCGTAGAAAGATTCACAGAATCAACATAATTATCATAATGCAATTTAAACAAAGCATGGAATGCACGTACAAACAATGCATGAGTTTGTTAAGCATAAACTTTTGTAAAAGAACAATGATGGTTACAAAAGAGTCAAATGTATTCCCACCTCTTTTGATGACAAGCCACGCCTACCTCGAGATCCACAATCCATTGGTTCGTCCTTTGAATCGATCGTTGTTAATATAGTCTAACTGTTAATCACACAAGATCTCTAAGAATCTAGCCAAGAGGCTCACACAAAGCCCATAACATAATTCATACAAGTTCCAGTTTTAAGCTAAGTGAACTATCTAATGGTTTTAAGCTCATTATGGTATCTCATTATCTGCCTTTAACATAACTAAGAGTTTACTAATCCAATTGGGTTGGTTCTATAGTCCAATATCTAAGTCTTATGAGTATCTAAAACCTTGTAGAAGAAACCAAAGTCCAATTCAGGCCACAAGTGGTCCAAAACATCTAACTAATTAAACTAGTCCTAAACTCAAGTCCTCTACTCTTGCCCATTAATCCAAAGCCTGATCCTCCTGAGTCAATTAACAATCACTAATAGTCAACACCTGGTCAAAGAATCACCTAACGGTCAACGTTCAAATTCAGGTCAAAATCAAAGGATTCAAGGTCAAACGAGTCAGCTCAATGAGTTGAATCAAGGTTTACTGAGTTAACTCAACTCAGTCAGACAACCTCAGGTAAACAATTTAGTCAGCTAAACTGACTGGGATGACTAATAGGTCTAACTTCAAAAACAGCTACAAAATATAACCAACCGAATTTTATTTATCGATCAATACACAAAAAGTTTTCTAACAGAATTATACAAATCAATACAACTGGAATCTAAGCTTACCTGCAAAAGCAGTTCCAAGCTTTCACATCAATCACTAACTACAAAATCAACTTGGTTTAATCACAATACACTTCAACTCAACCTCCCAAGCACTAACAGTACCACCAACCCCATTAAACTGCAATGACAACACCAGACTGCAAAATACATCCATATGCAACATTCTAGTTCTTCTTAAGTGACAACACCACCAACTCAGGCAACTCATAACTCGCATTCATTATTAGTTCAACTCCAAAATAAACATCAACTTCAACCTCCCAGACACATCATCCTCAACTGCAATTCAATAAAACTACCAACCCTACACATTCATCTAACTGTCACCATCATCAGATTATAAGACTTCCTACCTCAGTTGTACTACAGAAACCACTGGCAGCAAAATTATAATTCAATCACAGTTGCAAATTCAAGTGAGATTATAATCAATCCATTAACCACAGTTACTCACACCCCTCTCTTGAAATCACTCATTCATCCAACCATAACAACACCAGCAGCAACGCCTTCCTTAAACTCAATTCATATACACACATACAAATATCCATTATCATAACAGTTCCATTTCAGGTCCACCCATTCATCACAAAACTTCAACAACAATATCATTATCAGTTGCAAATCCAACTATCTTCTCTCTTTCCAAACCCACCAGATACCTAGTTCATCTTCCATTCATCACCATTCCAAATATGTGAACCTCAATTTCACAAAGAACCCATAATCTTCTCTACAATTTCAGTTGTGACCAAAACAAAATATCATTCTTTAACATGCTGAAAACTATAAACTTCAGCTTCACCACATACTTACCAAAATCCATAACTTATAAACTCATTAATTGAAATTAATAGCTTTACAAAGTTACTGAGAAAGCAATTACCTCAAACTAGCTTTACTCAAACATCAATTAGTTCAACACCAGTGATAACTCCATCACTTTCTTGTTGACATAATCACTCCCTAGCTCCACTAACAGCTTCAAAACCCTAACCAATCTCGAATTACTTTTCATCTTTAACCCTAATTCAGTCAATTGATTAATACCCATCTCAAATCACCATTCTTAAACATCAGCTTCATCTTCTACAACTTCTCTGGATTTATTAAAAACCCTAACTCAGTGATTCTTCATCAAAACACTTCAAAACCTCAATTGAACAGTAACCCTTTCGTCCTTCATCTAGTAGCAACTCTGCAAACCAACTAATTCTATCCGAACTCAAAATCAATTATAAAACTCTATCTAACTGGATTTCCTCCGATTTATTTCTTCGATCCCTAATCGTCTTCCATCTCAATTTACAATCACTTTATCTTCTCCTTCATCAATTTAAACTGCTACATCAACAAATTCTCCCAAATCGATTCTCAGAATCGCCGGAGGCGAGAAACAGAAGAAGAAAAGAGAAGAGAAGAGAAGAAGAAAGAAGAAAGAAGAACGGAGAATAAGAAACAAATAAGGAAAGAATGGTGAGTTTATCTGCTTGCCTTGGTCAGATTAGACCAACGAAAAAAGTAATAACGGCACCCATCACTTGGATATGGGCAGCCAAGTCGGTACACTGCAGAGGTATATTTTCCCTTTCTAATTATCCAGATGATTTACTCTTCGTCTGGTATCCGAATGACACGTTCGAGATGTCCATTCCACGTAACTTTTCGAGATCTATCTAACAGAACTAGTCTCGTATCTAAATCGTTGTTAGATTAATTTCTATTAGTTAACTTCGTGTTAAACTAATCGAGTTATTATCGGCTAAGACGTCTCTTGACTATCACTAGACCAGTCAATTGGCGTTGACGAACTTGAGGGTCTTTATAGTATGCATACTCTTATGCGTACTGTTTGGTTAATAAAGGTCCGGGAACTAAGTACACAAACTGGTATGCGTACTGGCGTGAGGCTCAAGTTCCGGGACTTTACTGAGTTTGGTGGTATGCATACCAGTTCGCATACTGGCGAACCCAAAATTAGTCCTTCCACTTAGGTATGTGAAAAAGCGGGGGTCTAATAACACCACCCAATATTTCGCTTAGCAATCTGTATGGACTTACACTGAAACACTTTCTAGAAAATCAACTAGACAGTTAGACTCAATCTATATCTCAAGGAGTTAATATCTATCTCTTGTTTTGATTTACTCAAGCTAATAGAAATCAGCGAGTCCTAATCAAACACAAGGAATAACTTGGATGGTACCAAAGACCAATGTCCAAGGATCAATCAATATCAATCAACAACCAAAGGCCGGATTTCCAATCGATTGATTGAAACGCACAACCTGTATTATTTCAATTATAACAAATATAATGTGGAAATAGAAATAACACAGACACCTGAATTTTGTTAACGAGGAAACCACAAATGCAGTAAACCCCGGGACCTAGTCCAGATTGAATACACACTGTATTAAGCCGTTACAGACACTAGCCTACTCCAAGCTAACTTCGGACTGGACTATAGTTGAACCCCAATCAGTCTCTCACTGATCCAAGGTACAGTTGCACTCCCCACGCCTCTGATCCCAGCAGGATACTACGCACTTGATTCCCTTAGTTGATCTCACCCACAACTAAGAGTTGCTACGACCCAAAATCGCAGGCTTTAACAATAAACAAATCTGTCTCACACAGACAAGTCTATCAAATGATCAATCTGTCTCCCACAGAAAAACCCTTAAAGTTTTTGTTCCGTCTTTTGATAATAATCAAGGTGAACAAGAACCAATTGATAATCCGGTCTTATATTCCCGAAGAACAGCCTAGATTAATCAATCACCTCATAAAAAATCTTAATCGTATGGTAGCGAAACAAGATGTTGCGGAATCACAAACAATGAGACGAAGATGTTTGTAATTACTTTTTATATCTTGCCTATCCCAGAAATCAAACAATCTCAATCCAATCAATATGATTGTATTATTACGATAGAAGATACAAGATCAGATCACACAACTACGACAAAAGTATTATCGGTCTGGCTTCACAATCCCAATAAAGTCTTTAAGTCGTTAACCTGGTTTTAGAAGAAGAAAACCAAAGGTTAAAGGAGAACCGACTCTAGCACGCAAACTAGTGTCAGACGTAAGGTGTGGGGATTAGTTTTGCAGAGTTTCTAGATGTCCCCTTATATAATATTTCAAATGAGGGTTTTGCCTTAGTTACAAAGCAATCAATATCCACTGTTAGATGAAAACCTGATTTATATTCAAGCTAATATTTCTCAACCGTCAGATCGAAAACTTAGTTTGTTATACACAATTGACTGTACGCTTCTAGGTTTTTTAACCGCACCCAAACGTGTACATTGTTGGTTCAATAATACTCTAACCAAAAGGTTAACCATATGAGCATTTCATACCAACCATGTTCTTCTTCACCATAACTAGTTCAAGTGACTCAAATGAACTATTTAAGAGAGTTGTTCAATTGCAAGGAAATATTATGTAACTACACAAGACACAATTGAAGCAAAGATGATTTGATTTACTCGAATCGGTTCATGAACTTTAATAGCCACGGTTTTCAAAAGCATTCCTTAGTCTTTTAAGATTAAGTTCAGAAATCATCTTTAGATATATAACCTTCTCAAGTTCGCAGACTAGGTTCGCGGACTTAAGACACTGGACAGAGTTTACAAACTCCAGCAGAAATTTTCGGGATGAGAACTTCGCCGGTACGCGAACTTGTCTCACGCAAGTAGTTTGTCAACTTTAGCAGAAATTCTCGGGTTTGAGAACTTCGGCAGTTCGCAGACTAAGTTCGTGGACTTGGCACTTGCCATACTTCCGGTTCTCTTGATCAACAAAGTTCGAGAACTTTGGTTCAAGGAATCCATTGGTTATGTAATCTAGACTCTCATTCCAATCATTTAAACATTCTTAGAGGACGTTATACAGTTGCTACACCATTTCTCGTCAAAGCAATTTCCAAATGATTGAAACATTCATGACATTCGTCACTAGGTAAAGATAAACTTGGTCGAAGCGAAAAGCTTACCAACACATATTTAGAGATATAGATAGGCGAGGTATACTCGGCTCGAAATACCAAATGTGTATAATCTAGTCTATATATATATAACATACGACTTTTTTCTCAAAGAGTAGGAGATAGAATATATAGACTTTTGAGTGACAAATAAGTTCAAGTCTCCACATACCTTTTTGTCGAGAATTTCCACCAGTTCCTTGAGTAGTCCTTATACTTGTATGATGAATCGCCATGAAGTCCTAGAGCTCAACTACACTTATTATCCTAGTCCAAGACTTGGCTATAAGAGACTAGAAATCAAGACTTGTAGTTTTGATCACTAACATTGACAAACATGCTTGAGATATCAATGCATGCGAGTTTGACCGAGAAGTGCTCTAACAGTATGTGTACCCGTTTGCACACTTGAGTAGGTTATGTTCTGAAATCCGTTTTTTCACGAACTAATACATTTATATAATATGGAATGCAATCTTTTCCAAACCGTGGATATAATGTTCAAGAATTTATTCGATTGAATCAAAATCGCTTCAATTGTGTCTCGTATACTTCTATAAGAATATAAACAATTGAAAAACTTTAGAACTAGTTTCATTTGAGTCATCTGAACTAGCTATGGTTAAGATGAATATGGTTGATATGAAAGTGTTCATATGGCTAACGTCGATTAACTATTGTTGATCCAACAAAGGTGTACATGTTTAGGTACGGTTACCCATATCTAAATGAAGTCACTTTTCATTTGTGTCTAACAAGCTAAGTTCGATCAAATGGTTGAAAGATATTATCTTTGAACTAGTTATAGTTAATGAGGAAACCGCAAATGCAGAAAAACCACGGGACCTGGTCCAGATTTTAACACCATACCGTATTAAGCCGCTACAAACACTAGCATACTCCAAGTTAACTTCATACTGGAATGTAGTTGAGCCCTAACCAATCTCACACTGATCAAGGTACAGTTGCGCTGCTTACGTCTCTGAATCCCAGCAGGACTCTACACACTTGATTCCCTTAACGGATCTCACCCACAACTAAGAGTTTCTACGTCCCAAAGTCTAAGACTTGATAAACCAATCTGTCTCACACAGAAAAATCTATTGGATAGATAAATCTCTCTCCCAAAGATAAACCTACGAGTCTAATATTCATCGTTAGATGAAAACCTGATTTGACTCAAGTTAATGAAATATACCTTCATTTAGGTTTGAGTAACCATACCTAAACATGTACACCTTGTTGGCTCAAAAATAATTAACCAAAGTTAGCCATATGAATCACTTTCATATCAACCTCATTCATCTTAACCATAACTAGTTCAAATGACTCAAATGAAGCTAGTTCTAGAGTTTGTTCAATTGTTTATATTCTCATAAACGTATACAAGATACAGTTGAAGAAAAATCGATTTTGATTCATATGAATCAAGTGATGAACATTATAGTAGCCACGGTTTGCAAAAGATTGGATTCCTTAATATGTAAATGTATTGTTCATGAACAAACCGATTTTTAGAACGTCGTCTACTTAGGTATACATACGGGTATGCGTAACTAAGTAGCCGGACCAAGTTTGGATTTCGCCAGTATGCGAACTGGTACGCATACCATCCAAACTCAGCAAAAATTCTCGTACCTGAACCTTACTCTAGTACGCATACCGGTTTGCAAACCAGGTTCCTGGACTTTCTCAAAGTCAGGTACGCATACGGGAATCAAGGCTAAGAACGTCAATATAGTGTTGTTTCAATTTCGCATTTGTTTCTACGTAGATAGCAGTTCTGTTAGGTATTAAAGTATTCTTTTAAATCTTTTTTTATTGTAAAAGTAAGGTCGCTCTTGTTGTTCTTTCGGGAATGATATTTTATGGGGGAGAGTTATTTTTTTAACTTGTGCTTAATTTCCAAATCTTTGTGGAGAGTGCGGCTGTGAAATACTGTATGAGTTTTCTTGTATCTCTATTAACTCCTTGATGAGTGCATTTAGTTTCGGCTATATGATTGCATCTAAAAAAAGTTGATATGTTTTCTTTTAGCCATGAAGAATCTCCATGAGAATTTCATTAGGATCCCACTAGTTTTCGTACCTTTTTCAATTTATGTTGGCAAAAGAGGGAGAATTAATGTGTGGTTCACACTACAAATACATATGGTTTACGGATCATTATGTAAGTGGGAGTGGTTTTCATGTGAGATGAAGTATTGACTAGGGGGAGCGATACATATCTCCATGGTATTGTTGTCAAAGTTGTGATACAATTGGACTTTGATGTTGTGTAATAATGTTATGACATTGTATAATAATAATTGAGAGCTACTGTTTTCTCATTGTTATAGCTACAGATCTTCAACAACTATGATGCTGAGTTGAACACGTTCAGAATCACTGGAGTACTTGGAAGCGACGAAGATTTCGATTAATATTGAAGAAACATGGAAATCAAGCATTTGGATGAGAATCTACAAAGTTTATTTATTTTGTAATCCATATGTATTGGTAGTTTTGTCACTAAAATTGACAAATGGGGATATTGTTAGAGAACTGCTCGGTTGAAGTGTGGCTATCTCGAGCTTGTTTGTCAAGTTTAGTAGCCAAAACTATAAGTCTTGATTTCTAGTCTACTTATAACTAAATCTCGGATTAGGATGGAGAGTGTAGTTGAGCATTAGAATTCACGACGTTCATCAATTAAAGATGAAGAACTACTAAGGGGAGTTTGTGGAACTTCATAAACAAAAGGTATGTGGAGACTTGAACTCATCTATTACTCAAGATTCTATATACTCTATCTCTTATTTGAGACAAAAGTCGTATAGCTATATATACTTCGATTATACACATTTGATATCTCGAACTGAGTTTAACTCGCTTTAATTATGTGAAAATTGGTTGGTAACATCTTACATTATTTGTGTGAGATAGTCATTTGATGCAGACTCGGAATGTTTCATATTGATCATTCGATCACTTAAAAATTGCTTTGAAGCTAGTAGTTTGTGCGAGAC
This sequence comes from Papaver somniferum, assembly GCF_003573695.1. Classification (NCBI taxonomy): domain Eukaryota; kingdom Viridiplantae; phylum Streptophyta; class Magnoliopsida; order Ranunculales; family Papaveraceae; genus Papaver; species Papaver somniferum. Next base: position 261,807,098 of record NC_039364.1, on the reverse strand, counting down.
AGTTATTCCCATCTTCCGAGAATGTTTCAATGATGGAAATGGGAGTTTAGAAAAAATAACCATGATTGGATATAGTACAGTATGCGTACTTTTTTGGTAACTGTTGTAAATTATTCAAAGTCTGGGAACCATGGTATGCATAATTGTATGCGTACTTTTTGGTTAATAAAGGTCCGGGAACTAAGTACCAAACCGGTACGCGTACTGGCGTAAGATTCAAGTTCCGGGACTTTACTGAGTTTGGTGGTATGTATACCAGTTCGCATAATAGCGAACCCAAACTTAGTCAGGCCACTTACGTATGTGTACTCGTTTGCATACTTGAGTAGGTTATGTTCTAAAATCGTTTTGCTCGTGAACTAATACATTTATATAATAGAGAATTCAATCTTTTACAAAACGTGGCTATAATGTTCATGAATTGATTCAACTGAATCAAAATCGATTCGCTTCAATTGTGTCTCGTATACTTCTATAAGAATATAAACAATTGAACAACTCTAAAACTAGTTTCAATTGAGTCATTTGAACTAATTATGGTTAAGATGAATATGGTTGTGTTTATGGGTGAAAATCGTTTCTTCCGATTTTGGTAATTCCGGTAGGTGAGTGAGAAACAGATTTAAACCCTAAACAAATGTACTGCACGGGAGTAATTTAGATTCGAGAGATCAATCTGTACAACTCCGAACTAAACCAAGAAATGGCCTTCCGGATTTTCTTCGGTCACAAAGAGGAGGAGAAGGGCTGGTTTAGGGGGGGAAGCGAAAAGAGGGTTGAGACCAGAACAGTTCTGGAAGAGTAGTACTTGACTTGTATCAGAAGGTGAAATCTTTTGGGAAAGCTAGCAAAGTTGCCTTTATGAGTATTGTATTTCTCCTGACCAAAAACTTGTTGTCTTGGTGGAAATAGGTAAGACCTATTTATACAAGTCTAAGTGAAACGTACTCTGGCCTCGTAAGAAAAGGAAACAGATGAGTTAAATGGGAAGAGGTGGTAACGCCTGGTATTGATGGAATTTGATGGAATTCATATTCCATAATGAAAGAACGTTTCACCATTACTTCCTGCATTTACTAACCGTTTTATTCTTAATACACTGCTTGAAACAAGCATTTGTGTATGCCGCACGCTGTAAACCACCAAACCAAAACCCTAAGGAGCATTCCCTAGTTTGTGACATTTATTGATTTCTCGAGTGTTCTCGTGGAAAATGTGTAGCATGTCGCTGGTGTTTGATAAGTTGATCTTGAGAGATGTGCCGACTCAGTGGCTGGTAGGCTTGGGAATGTGTGTAAAATAAGAGAATAAGAAGCCTACATGTTATAACCGCAAGTGCACGGTGTCGTAATGTAGTGTGTGCAAGTGCGAGTCGATCCACAGAGACTTGTGTGTGTAAGTTGAAGTTTCCTAAACTATTCTAAACTAAGCAGTGACAGTAAACAAGAATGTGAACTTCAATGGCAGTGATAAAGAAACAAAGGCAGTGAGCCAAAGAACACAGAGTGTAAACACTAAGAATGAAGGTACTAGGGCAGTGAATCCACCACTAACTCATACTAGTTATTCTACTAGTGATCCTAACCTTGTCCTTATAGTTGATAACAGGGGAGATGCAAGTCTTCTGTGTATCTAAGGTACCTCCTATATGAATAAATCAATCACAACAGCTAAGGTATCTTCTCCAAAGCATCAACTGTCTGTTTAAGGCACAGCTGATCAAAGGGTCAAGATGTGTAATGAATCATGAGCTGCAGTTCTACAACAATGGAGTGTTATAACTACAATGGATGCATGACATTCACTGTGAAAGGCTAGTGTTGAAGCCCTAAGACTGAGTTTCAATTTAAACATTTAAGCACAACAAGATTAATGCCATTAGCATGAATAATAAGTAACAAACTAGAGCTTCATCTAAACCCTAGAAGATGGAATTAAAACATCATGAACATAATTGACAGTGCAAAACAATTGAAAATAACACAGTTGAGGAACTGGCTAGTCCAGTCCTCTTGGGTGAAGCTCTGGCTAGCCCAGGCATGCCCCAACACAACACACAAGCCTTCTATTTATACCCAATTTCAATTCCCCCAAAATACCTAATTTCTAAAATTAGGGTTTACAAATTAAATCAAAAATTCTTACCAACTACTTCTGATATCCACTCAATTAGCTTGACCCACGCTTCCTCTTCCTCTCCTGCTCACTCTTCTGGTACAATTGCCCTAGCTCGAGCTATTCCATCATTTTCTCTCCTAGGGTTTCAGGAACTGTGAAGAGGAGAAAGTGATATAATAGTAGGCTAGAATGATGGGGGATTAGGTGGTAGTGATGGGTTCGAGTGTTTTGGTATTTGACGGCTCGTGGAGGGGAGTGGTGGTGGTTGAGGCGACGGAGAGGGTGGAGTTGGCAGGAGCAGAGCTCGACTGCTCGAAGGAGGAAGATGAGAATTTGGGTAAGGTGCGTTTGGCTGAAGGGTATAGGTGTCAGGTGTTGTAGTGTTGAGCGGAACATAAAAATCTGATGCACATCGAAGCGTTGGATTACCAATTCTAGATTGATTCTAACGGCAAGATGGAAGCAGGTCTTGAGACACCGTTGGATGCGTGACACAACGAAACTGACGGCTCAAGATGGAGTTAGGTGCCATAGTGTTTGACAGGAGCTTCAGATTTTGATGCACTATGATGAAGCGACCGTAGGATGCTGAGATGATCCAATCTGACGGTTGAAGATGGAGGCGGTTATGGATATTGGAAATGGGTTTGGGTAAGGGTTTTGGACCTTGGGTATGCCAAGCCCATATCTTCTTTAAGAACAATTCTTCCTTGTTAAGCCCATTTTAGCCTTTTGGTCTTGTGCACAACATTCCTCGCGGCTTCCTTGTGTGATTCCTCTTGGCTTCCACCACTTTTCTGCTCTTTTTGCTCTGTAATTCATCCAAACTTTATTTACAACCTAAAAATGCAAAATTAATTAATAAAAATATTTATTCTTGAAAACAATGAAAATACAGAATATGAGATAAAATGTAGAATTAATGCACAAAAGATGAGTTAAATGCCAAGAAAAATATATAGAAATATGCACTTTTTAGCACTCATCAAATACCCCCAAACCTGAATTTTACTTGTCCTCAAGTAAAACAAAACTAAGGAAATACTACCTATACCAATGTCGCTGGTCTCTCGAATGCATTTAGCGTATGCACTAAGCCTTTTAAACCACTAAGTGTCCCTAGTGGACGAGTTGAAGTCTCGTGAAGATTTTCTTAGAACGTACCTACAAAGTTCTAGGACAAAATATAAGCTCAGATTCCATGAAATGTGACATGTGCAAGACAGTAGAAGCTCACAACAAAATGGAGATGTCAATCTAGCTATCAAAGGCACAATCCTAGCACTGATAACAACTAAAGACACGTGATAAGAGTGTAAAGTGTATCTACACATGTTTCTAGAATGACCTGAAGTTATGACTACTAATCACCAAGAGATAGTTTTTAGGCTAAGAACCAAATTCTAATCCAAGCTAGATGTCCGGCTTTACGAGAATTGTGAATGTTCACCCAATGAGTTGGTGATATTTCAGTTTACCCGCGTTATACATCGATGGCTGCACCCTCCTTGCTTATTACAAGACTATTTACAACAAAAAGATGACTCTTTACATGACTCTTATTTACATTGATTACTCTCTTTTATTTTTGGAACAAGAGAGAACTATTGACTTTAACATGACAAAACATGGAATAAATAAATACTTGATTTTTTTTTTTATTTTTTTTTTATCTTTAATATTTTTTTTGATTTTTCTGATTTTTTCTGATTTTTTTTTTTGAAGAAATAACTTTGATATTTACAACATAGTGACACTTTTGATACATGGACAAAAAGAAAAACATAATTACATGACTCTTAGCAAGAGGTGGCCCTTATCGAATGCATCCGGTCAAATTCTATGGTTGCTTTTCTTAACGTATCCTCCAACTTCTATCCCAGCCAACCAAAGAACAAGCTAGTCAAGTCTCATTCAGTATTCTAAAGTGATTGGCAATCTAACTTCCTATCAAACACCTTGAAGATCGATGATATACATGTATTGGTAGATTGTGCGTGTGCAAGTTTCTTATCACATGTGAATTGTGCTAGAATCAGGGTGCCTAAATATCTAGACTAAGAATCCTTATGTTTACATACATGCACAAGAGTCAACATTTCAAGGTAAATGAGCTCCATTTTTATGATTTTTTTTTTATTATTTTTTATTTTTTCAAAAAGAGTTCTGTTTTCAATTATTGCATGCTATCGTAGTATCTACTCTTTACCCCCAAACCTAAACTAAACATTGTCCTCAATGTTTCAAAAGATGAACAAAATTGTAATACAACATATGAAGAGGATCATGCTGAGTAGATAAAAAGGAAAGAGATTACCCAATTTGACGGCGAAAGCAAGATTAGAACTCCGTTATTCAAGGCTAGAATCCAACATTTTCTTAGCCGAGATCATATTGGATTAGCAAAATATATACAAAAGAAACAAAAGATTTTTCTAGAATATTATATACTGGATTATATACAAGAAAATTCACCATACACTAACAATCTAAAGAGTTGAGGATCAACCCAAAAGACGGAGTGTAGACATTTCAACAGCTTCACACAATAATAATAGGAAAGAAATGCAAGTGAGGCTGTGAAACAAAATGAGCTACCCCCAAACCTGGATTTTTCAACAGATATAATTTTGGGTACAAAATCTCGCAGTTTTGGGGGTTCATCATGCACAAGGTCTAGCTCGAAATGAACTTTGCTAGGGACGGGCAAACATGCTAATTCCAACCGTGGCTCTTCAAAGATATTATACTTAGATGCAAAATAGTCCAAAAGGACTTGGGAAGCACACAGTTCCAAACCTAGGTTGGGCATTCTCAGAAAAATTGGTTTGACAATATCGGTACAAACCAAATCTAGGTTGGGTGGAAGGCCATCAGATTGTGACTTATGTAGGACGATAGGCACATCATTATTAATCACATCAACATCTCCTAAGTCTTCTACAAGTGTCACAACATGCTCACCATGCTCACACAAATCAGAATCATCAACATCATCAGAAGAATTATTCTCATGCATCGGCAAATCAGTGGAAACATCACAACGTGACCCAGGTAGAGAATCAGACACAACAATTATATTTTCATGCATATTAGTGTCAACAGAAGATTCTATATTACCTAAGTCATTTTCATAGGACAGATGCACATGCTCAAACTCAGTATCAACATCACATGTATATGGAATACTAGAAGAAACATCATTCATGAAGGTCGAGGCAGAGAAGCCTAATGTATTTGAACCCAAAGGTTCCATAACATTTTCAGTATAGACATGTTCTTCTAACATAACATCATAATCATCATCATCATCATGATAGGGATTTTGCAATCTAGGATAATTTTCAATCTAAGGTCGGAGCGATCACAAGAATAAGACTCTAACTCATGGGGGTGACTCATACCATGTGGTGTTGTCCCTGTTTCCCTAACAGATTCCCATTGATGAGTTTTCTCTGCAATCTCAGCTAAAAATTTCCATGCATCATCCACAGATTTATCAAGAAATTTACCATTACACATAGACTCAACCATGGTTCGAGAAATAAAGTCTAGTCCCTCATAGAGGATGACGACAAGTCTCCACTTCTCAAATCCATGGTGCGGACATTCGCTCAACAAATCATTAAAACGTTCAAAATAGTGAAATACAGTTTCCTCATCCAATTGGACAAAACAATTGATACTTTGACGAATAGCGATTGTCCTATGATGTGGAAAGAATTTTTTGAAAAATAGATCTGTGAGTTGGTCCCAAGTGTTGATTGATTGTGGTCTCAAACCGTAAAACTATGTTTTGGCCCTTTCCTTTAGAGAAAATGTAAACAAACGCAATTTCAGACAGTCTTCGGACATATGATCAGGTTGCATAGTCCGACAAATTTGTTCAAACTCTCTTACATGAGTATAGGGGTTCTCAGAATCAAACCCTCGAAATATAGGAAGTATTTGTATCATGCTTGCATTTATTTTAAAAGGGTTATTGGTTTGAGGTAAGACAATACATGATAATGGAATTTTTCTTGTGGGACACATGTATTCATGGAGAGCACGAGGTTGGCCCATATTGAAAAGACACGAAGCCCACTATTTGGTTTTAATGGGTTTTCAAAAATTTGGTTATTTATGGGAAAATTTTGGTTTTGATGGGAATGAAAAACATTTGGTTTTTATGGGTTTTGAAAACTCCTTTTGGTTTTAATGGGATGAGGCCCAGCTAACTGGTTCAAATTTTCTGTGGGACAAGCCCAGTGAACGGCCTAGAGATTTGAGTACACGACCCAACTAACGAGTTCAGCGAACCAAGCCCAGGAATGCACGAGGCCCAACTGGGTATTTGATTTTTGGGCTCTTAGTTAGCCAAAATACGAGGCCCACTTGGGCCTAAAAACGTTTTTAAAATTTTTGTTGGGTCAAGCCCACAGTTCCGTTCGAATTACAAACCCAATAGAAAATGGAAGCCCACAATTTGGGTTCTCTTAATGGGTTTAGGCTTACTCTTTAAGCACAGCCCAACTGCTCTGATTTTGGTTGCACAGCCCAGTTGGGCTTGGTTCTCAGCAACAAGCTCAAACCAGCAACTCAACAATAGCAGAAGGAAAACAGCAGCAGCATCAGAGGCTGACTGTAGCAATGGCCCAAGCACCAGCAGCAGCAGGAAGAAGTAGCAGCAGCAGTAGGGAGAAGAAGAAAGTAGAAGCACAGCTTCAGCAACAACAACAAGAGCACCAAAGGCTCAGCACCAATTAGTAGCAGCACTAGCAGTAGCACAGGTTCAGCAGTACCTGTCACTCAACCAGTTCTTAGTTCCAGAAGTTTCAATAACTTGAGAGCAAGATATGCAACTGCTACAAGATAAACATGGCCAGAGATGCTTGCACTACACAGCAGGTTACAGAGCTACTAAGATGCAAGAAAACAGATGATGCAGGATGAATATGCAAATGCAAGATGAATATGCTCCTAAGTTATGCAAATTATGCAATGATATGCAAGTATGACATGACAGTATGCAACGCAGCTAAGTTACACTAAGTTACACTACACAGCAGCTAAGTTACACAAAAAAAAACAAAACAACAAAGTAAGATAAAAATAACAACAACCACACAACGCCAAGTCCCCGGCAACGGCGCCAAAAACTTGGTAGGCTTGGGAATGTGGGTAAAATAAGAGAATAAGAAGCCTACATGTTATAACCGCAAGTGCACGGTGTCGTGATGTAGTGTGTGCAAGTGCGAGTCGATCCACAGAGAGACTTGTGTGTGTAAGTTGAAGTTTCCTAAACTATTCTAAACTAAGCAGTGACAGTAAAAAAGAATGTGAACTTCAGTGGCAGTGATAAAGAAACAAAGGCAGTGAGCCAAAGAACACAGAGTGTAAACACTAAGAATGAAGGTACTAGGGCAGTGAATCCACCACTAACTCATACTAGTTATTCTACTAGTGATCCTAACCTTGTCCTTATAGTTGATAACATGGGAGATGCAAGTCTTCTGTGTATCTAAGGTACCTCCTATATGAATAAATCAATCACAACAGCTAAGGTATCTTCTCCAAAGCATCAGCTGTCTGTTTAAGGCACAGCTGATCAAAGGGTCAAGATGTATAATGAATCATGAGATGCAGTTCTACAACAGTGGAGTGTTCTAACTACAATGGATGCATGACATTCACTGTGAAAGGCTAGTGTTGAATCCCTAAGACTGAGTTTCAATTTAAACATTTAAGCACAACGAGATTAACGCCATTGGCATGAATAATAAGTAACAAACTAGAGCTTCATCTAAACCCTAGCAGATGGAATTAAAACATCATGAACATAATTGACAGTGCAAAACAATTGAAAATAACATAGTTGAGGAACTGGCTAGTCCAGTCCTCTTGGGTGAAGCTCTGGCTAGCCCAGGCATTCCCCAACACAACACACAAGCCTTCTATTTATACCCAATTTCAATTCCCCCAAAATACCTAATTTCTAAAATTAGGGTTTACAAATTAAATCAAAAATTCTTACCAACTACTTCTGATATCCACTCAATTAGCTTGACCCACGCTTTCTCTTCCTCTCCTGCTCACTCTTCTGGTACAATTTCCCTAGCTCGAGCTATTCCATCATTTTCTCTCCTAGGGTTTCAGGAACTGTGAAGAGGAGAAAGTGATAGAATAATAGGCTAGAATGATGGGGGATTAGGTGGTAGTGATGGGTTCGAGTGTTTGGGGATTTGACGGCTCGTGGATGGGAGTGGTGGTGGTTGAGGCGACGGAGAGGGTGGAGTTGGCAGGAGCAGAGCTCGACTGCTCGAAGGAGGAAGATGATACTTTGGGTAAGGTGCGTTTGTCTGAAGGGTATAGGTGTCAGGTGTTGTAGTGTTGAGCGGAACATCAAAATCTGATGCACATCAAAGCGAAAGCGTTGGATTACCAATTCTAGATTGATTCTAACGGAAAGATGGAAGCAGGTCTTGAGAGACCGTTGGATGCGTGACACAACGAAACTGACGGCTCAAGATGGAGTTAGGTGCCATAGTGTTTGACAGGAGCTTCAGATTTTTATGCACTATGATGAAGCGACCGTAGGATGCTGAGATGATCCAATCTGACGGCTGAAGATGGAGGCGGGTATGGATATTGGAAATGGGTTTGGGTAAGGGTTTTGGACCTTGGGTATGCCAAGCCCATATCTTCTTTAAGAACAATTCTTCCTTGTTAAGCCCATTTTTAGCCTTTTGGTCTTGTGCACAACATTCCTCGCGGCTTCCTTGTGTGATTCCTCTTGGCTTCCACCACTTTTCTGCTCTTTTTGCTCCGTAATTCATCGAAACTTTATTTACAACCTAAAAATGCAAAATTAATTAATAAAAATATTTATTCTTGAAAACAATGAAAATACAGAATATGGGATAAAATGTAGAATTAATGCACAAAAGATTAGTTAAATTCCAAGAAAAATATATAGAAATATGCACTTTTTAGCACTCATCAGTGGCGACCTTCGACGGTCGAGATTTTACATCTTGAGAGGAATCGTGGCCTTTGATGTAGGCGCGGCATGCCAAAGTTCAAGGGTTGCATGGCATGTGCCAATGGCTTGTGTGGAATGCCTTGGCTGTAGGTTGCGCATCGGGTGCAGGTGGTAATGCCAAAATGCAAGTTTTGCATGGCATGTACCAATAGCGCACGTAGCGGCTTTGGACCTAGGTTTGCACGGCTTGGCATGCTAGGTTGCAAGGGTCGCTTGGCATGTGCCAATGGCGCGTGTGACGGCTTGGCACTAGGTTTGCAAGGCTTGGCATGCTAGGTTGGAAGCGTCGCTTGGCATGTGCCAATGGCGCGTGTGGCGGCTTGGCCCTAGGTTTGCACGACTAGGAATGCTAGGTCGCAAGCGTCGCTTAGCATGTGCCAATGGCGCGTTTGGTGGCATGAACCTAGGTTTGCACGTCTTGGCATGCTAGGTCGCAAGCGTCTCTTGGCATGTGTCAATGGCGTGTGTGGCGGCTTGGCCCTAGGTTTGCACGGCTAGGCATGCTAGGTCGCAAGCGTCGCTTGGCATGTGCCAATGGTGCGTGTGGCGGATTGGCCCTAGGTTTGCACGTCTTGGAATGCTAGGTCGCAAGCGTCCTTGGCATGTGCCAATGGCACGTGTGGCGGCTTGGCCCTAGGTTTGCACGGCTTGGCATGCTAGGTCGCAAGCGTCGCTTGGCATGTGACAATGGCGCGTGTGGCGGATTTTCCCTAGGTTTGTACGGATTGGCATGCTAGGACGCAAACGTCGCTTGGCATGTGACAATGGCGTGTGTGGCGGATTTTCCCTAGGTTTGCACGGC
>NC_039364.1:261758156-261795546 GCF_003573695.1 Papaver somniferum | reverse complement strand
GTAAGGTTTTACGATTTTACCCCTTGTCTAAAAACCACCTTCAACACTAAGTCCCCTGCTTAACTTGGAACAGGGGCCTTGTTGCAAGGTAAGCATAAGATGGTGACAGACGAGGATAGAACTGAGACAGTAAGTCGTGAAAAAGGGCTAAGGAGACTTGAACTCATCTATGACTCACGATTCTATATACTCTATCTCCTATTTGAGACAAAAGTCGAATAACTATATAGACTTCGATTATACACATTTGATATTTCAAACTGAGTTTAACTCGTTTACATATTTCTTGAAATATGTGTTGGTAAGGTTTCGCTTTAACCAAGTTCATCTTATATTCTTGACGAAAGTCAAAAGATGATCATGTGAATATCGCCTGGTAACATCTTACATTATTTGTGTGAGACAATCATTTGATGCAGACTCGGAATATTTCATATTAATCATTCGATCACTTAAAAATTGCTTTGAAGATAATAGTTTGTGCGAGATAGCTATTCCCGTCATCCGAGAATGTTTCAATGACTGAAATGAGAGTTTAGAAAAAAAAATAACCATGATTGGATATAGTACAGTATGCGTACTTGTATAGTAACAGTTGCAAATTATTCCAAGTCTGGGAACCATGGTATGCATAATCGTATGCGTACTTTTTGGTTAATAAAGGTCCGGGAACTAAGTACGCGTACTGGCGTGAGATTGAAGTTTTGGGACTTGACTGAGTTTGGTGGTATGCATAACAGTTCGCATACTGGCGAACCCAAACTTAGTCCGGCCACTTAGGTATGTGTACCCATTTGTATACTTTAGTAGGTTATGTTCTAAAATCGGTTTGTTCACGAACTAACACATTTATATAATAGGGAATGAAATCTTTTACAAATAGTGGCTATAATGTTCATGAATTTATTCGAGTGAATCAATATCGATTTTGCTTCAATTGTGTCTCGTATACTTCTATAAGAATATAAACAATTGAACAACTCTAGAACTAGTTTCATTTGAGTCATTTGAACTAGTTATGGTTAAGATGAATATGGTTGATATGAAAGTGTTCATATGGATAAATTCGATTAACTATTGTTGAGCCAACAAAGGTGTACACGTTTAGGTATGGTTACCCATATCTAAATGAAGTCACTTTTCATTTGTGTGTAACAAGTTAAGTTCGATCAAATGGTTGAAAGATATTATCTTTGAACTAGTTATGGTTAACGAGGAAATCGTAAATGAAGAAAAACCATGGGATCTAGTCCCGGTTGTAACATCATATTGTATTAAGCCGCTACAAACACTAGCCTACTCTAAGTTAACTTCGGACTGGAATGTAGTTGAGCCCTAACCAATCTCACATTGATCAAGGTACATTTGCGCCCCTAACGTATATGAATCCCAGCAGGTCTCTACGCACTTGATTCCCTTAACTGATCTCACCCACAACTAAGAGTTGCTACGTCACAAAGTCGAAGACTTGATAAACCAATCTGTCTCACACAGAAAAATCTATTGGATAGATAAATCTGTCTCCCACATATAAACCTACGAGTTTTGTTCCGTCTTTTGATAAATCAAGGTGAACACGAACAATTGATATACCAAAATTATATTACCAAAAAATAACTTAGAAATATCAATCACCTCACAATAAGCTTAATTGTATGGTAGCGAAACAAGATATTGTGGAATCACAAATGATGAGACGAAGATTTTGTGATTAATTTTTATAGTGCTCTATCGTAGAATAAATCTCGAGCAAATCTTAAAGAAGATAGTACTCAAGCAAGATTGAATATGCAAGATCAGATGAATTAAGTGATGAACACTATAGCCACAGTTTGCAAAATATTGGATTCCTTAATATATAAATGTATTGTTCATGCACAAACCGATTTTAGAACATGATCTACTTAGGTATTCATACGGGTATGCATAACTAAGTATCCGGACCAAGTTTGGGTTTGCAAGTATGCGAACTGGTACGCATACCATCCAAACTCAGCAAATATTCCCGGACTTGAACCTTACGCTAGTACGCGTAGCGATATGAAAACCAGGTTCCCGGACTTTCTAAAAATCAGAAACGCATACAGGCAATCAAGGCTTAGAATGTCAGTGTAGTGTTGTTTCAATTTCACATTTGTTTCTACGTAGGTAACAGTTGTGTTTGGTATTAAAGTAATCTTATCAATACTTCTTTTATTGTAAAAGTAAGGTCGCTCTTGTTGTTCTTTAGGGAATGAAATTTTATGGGGGAGATTTCTTTTTTGAACTTGTGCTTAATTGCCAAATCTTTGTGGGGAGTGCGGCTGTGAAATATTCTATGAGTTTTCTTTTATCTCTATTAACTCCTTGATGAATGCATTTAGTTTCGGCTATATGATTGCATCTAAAAAAAGTTGATATGTTTTCTTTTATCCATGAAGAATCTCCATGAGAATTTCATTAGGATCCCACTAGTTTTCGTACCTTTTTCAATTTATGTTGGCAAAAGAGGGAGAATTAATGTGTGGTTCACACTACAAATACATATGGTTTACGGATCATTATGTAAGGGGGAGTGGTTTTCATGTAAGATGAAGTATTGACTAGGGTGAGCAATACATATCACCATGGTATTGTTGTCAAAGTTGTGATACAATTGGACTTCGATGCTGTGTAATAATGTTATGACACTGAATAACAATGATTCAGAGCTATTGTTTTCTCATTGTTATAGCTACGGATATTCAACAACTATGATGTTGAGTTGAACACGTTCATAATTACTGGAGTACTTGAAAATGACGAAGATTTCGAGTAATGTTGAATAAACAAGGAAATCAAGCATTTGGATGAGAATCTATAAAGTTTATTTATGTTGTAATCTCTATGTATTGATAGTTTTGTCACTAAGATTAACAAATGGGGAGATTGTTAGAGCACTGATCGGTCGAAATCGCAAGCGTTGCTATCTCAAGATTGTTTGTCAATTTGAGTAACCAAAACTATAAGTCTTGATTTCTAGTCTAATTATAGCTAAGTCTCCGATTAGGATAGATAGTGTAGTTGAGCATTAGAATTCACGACGTTCATTGATTGAAGACGAAGAACTACTAAGGGGAGCTTTTGGAACTTTATCAACAAAAGGCATGTGGAGACTTGAACTCATCTATGACTCACGATTCTATATACTCTATCTCATATTTGAGACAAAAATCGTATAGCTATATAGACTTCGATTATACACATTTGATATTTCAAACTTAGTTTAGCTTGCTTACATATTTCTTGAAATATGTGTTGGACGCTTTCGCTTTAACCAAGTTCATCTTATATTCTTGACGAAAGTCAAAAGATGATCATGTGAAAATCGCCTGGTAACATCTTACATTATTTGTGTGAGACATTCTTTTGATGTAGTCTCGGAATGTTTCATATTGATCATTCGATCACTTAAAACTTTCTTTGAAGCTAAAAGTTTGTGCGAGACAGCTATTCCCGTATTCCGAGAATGTTTCGATGATTGAAATGGGAGTTTAGAAAAAATAATCATGATTGGATATAGTACAGTATGCGTACTTGTATGGTAACTGTTCCAAATTATTCCAAGTCTGGGAACCATGGTATGCATACTCGTATGCGTACTGTTTGGTTAATAAAGGTCCGGGAACTAAGTACGCGTACTGGCTTGAGGTTGAAGTTTCGGGACTTTCCTGAGTTGGGTGGTATGCGTAATAGTTCGCATACTGGCGAACCCAAACTTAGTCCGACCACTTAGGTATGTGTACCCATTTGCATACTTTAGTAGGTTATGTTCTAAAATCGGTTTGTTCACAAACTAGAACATTTATATAATAGGGAATGCAATCTTTTACAAAAAATGTCTATAATGTTCATGAATTTATTCGAGTGAATCAAAATCGATTTTGCTTCAATTGTGTCTCGTATACTTCTATAAGAATATAAACAATTGAACAACTCTAGAACTAGTTTCACTTGAGTCATTTGAACTAGTTATGGTTAAGATGAATATGGTTGATATGAATATGGTTGATATGAAAATGTTCATATGGATAACTTTGATTAACTATTGTTGAGCCAACAAAGGTGTACACGTTTAGCTCCATATCTTAATGAAGTCACTTTTCATTTGTGTGTAACAAGCTAAGTTCGATCAAATGGTTGAAAGATATTATCTTTGAACTAGTTATGGTTAACGAGGACACCGCAAATGCAGAAAAACCACAAGACCTAGTCCTGATTTTAACATCATACTGTATTAAGCCGCTACAAACACTAGCCTACTCCAAGTTAACTTCAGACTGGAATATAGTTGAGCCCTAACCAATCTCACACTGATCAAGGTACATTTGCACCCCTTACGTATCTGAATCCCAGCAGGACTCTACGCACTTGATTCCCTTAACTGATCTCACCCACAACTAAGAATTGTTACGTCCCAAAGTCAAAGACTTGATAAACCAATCCGTCTCACACAGAAAAATCTATTGGATAGATAAATCTGTGTCCCACAGATAAACCTGCGAGTTTTGTTCCGTCTTTGGATAAATCAAGGTGAACACGAACAAAATATATACCGAAATTATATTACCGAGGAACAGCCTAGAAATATCAATTACCACACAGTAAGCTTAATTGTATGGTAGCGAAACAAGATATTGTGGAATCACAAATGATAAGACGAAGATGTTTGTGATTACTTTTTATAGTGCTCTATCGGAGAATAAATCTCGAGCCAATCTTAAAGAAGATAGTACTCAATCAAGATAGAATATGCAAGATCAGATCACGCAACTACAGAGAAAATAGTTGGGTATGGCTTCACAATCCTAATGAAGTCTTCAAGTCGTTAACCTACATGGGTTCGTGAAAAACCTAAGGTTAAAGAAGAATCAGCTTTAGTCAAAACTAGTGTCACACAGGAGGTATCGGGATTAGATTTCGCAGTTGCTAGAGTTCACCTTTATCTAGTCTTCAAATCAGGGTGTTTAGTAAATGCTACTTTGGTAACAAAGCATTTAATATTCACCGTTAGATGAAAACCTGATTTGACTCAAGCTAATATCTTTCAACCGTTAGATCGAACTTAGCTTGTTATACACAAATTAAATACCTTTATTTAGGTTTGAGTAACCGTACTTAAACGTGTACACCTTGGTGGCTCAAAAATAATTAACTGAAGTAAGCCATATGAATTTATTTCATATCAACCTCATCCATCTTAACTATAACTAGTTCAAATGATTCAAAATGAAACTAGTTCTAGAGTTGTTCAATTGTTTATATTCTGATAAACGTACACAAGATACAGTTAGATTCCTTAATACAATTGGATTCCTTAATATACATGATTCAAGTGATGAACATTATAGCCACGGTTTGAAAAATATTGGATTCCTTAATATATGAATGTATTGTTCATGAACAAACCGATTTTCGAACATTATCTACTTAGGTATGCATACGGGTATGCGTAACTAAGTTGCCTGACCAAGTTTGGGTTTCGCCAGTATGCGAACTGGTACGCATACCATCCAAACTCAACAAAAATTCCCGACCTGAATATTATGCTAGTATGCGTACTGGTTTACAAACCAGGTTCCCGGACTTTCCAAAATTGGGTATACATACGGGCAATCAAGGCTTAGAACGTCAGTGTAGTGTTGTTTCAGTTTCGCATTTGTTTCTACGTAGATAACAGTTAAGTTAGGTATTAAAATATTCTTTTAAATCCTTTTTTTTATTGTAAAAGTAAGGTCGCTCTTGTTGTTCTTTCGGGAATGACATTTTATGGGGGAGAGTTCTTTTTTGAACTTATGGTTAATTGCCAAATCTTTGTGGGGAGTGCGGCTGTGAAATATTGTATGACAGAGAAGAATTAATGGTTGTTGCAGTTGAAATTAGGGTTGAGTTTAATGTGTGTTAATAAACCCATCTTTGATGCTACGGTGAAGACTTAGTGGTTTTTTTTTTGAAAGTTTGGGACAATTTGGTGAAATGGGTTTACCCTAGATGCCTTGAATATCAGGTGGTATGAGGATTCATGGTGCTGAGTGGCTTTTGAACTCAATTTGTGGGTTTTTGAGAGAGAGAGAGACTTTGAGCAACAAGAACAAGGGTTTTTCCCAAGAGATACGTGGGTTCTCTCAATATCACTTTGTTTTCTCCGTAACACCCAGTTTTACGAACCTGGTAGGTAAAAAAAGAATCAGTTTTACGAACCTAGCTAATTTGGGGCGCTGTTTTACTGATGTTCTTGTTTGGGACAATTTTTTTTAAAAATAATAATAATTTAGGTCCTCCTAATTAAAGTATTAATATGTTAACCTAAAAATCAACTAGTGTTAATTGATCACAGAATCATGATTTTTTTTTTAATAAAAACATTAGCCTAGAATCTGTAAATGTTCAGGCCCTCATAGACTGATCCAGGTTGATGTTCTGCATTTACGAAAAACACGAAGAGCCGGTGCATATTATTTATTAATTACAGTATTTAATAGAACCGGTAATTATATATGTACATATAGACTGATTGTTATACAAGAATAATATTCAACCACCCTATCCAAACTGTGGTGGATTTCATTGGCCCGCTTATTCATAATTGGTAGCATGAGTAGCTAAATAATCTCCCACCTAATGATGTCCAGCGCATCATAAACATCCATCTCCCCTAGATAATCCTCCGGATAGAATCATCTAGCCGTATTCGAAATTTGGAAATTACACCACCGCATTCGCATACAACGAATTAACCCCTTCCCAGTCACCATGTTTCTTCGGACCTTACCATGTCAACTAAAAATACAACTTTTCTTGTGCAAAGCCGTCAATGAAGGTCATCCAACCTTGTCCATCTTACATCACATCAACTTCACAAACTCAACATATGCCCTCAATGCAACGCCAGACCCGAATCAGATGAGCACTTGCTTATCTGTTGCCCAGTTTCAGTAACCACTCACAACTCCATAACCACATTGCAAAAACGGGGGTCTAACAACCACACCCAATATTTCTCTTAGCAATCTGTATGGACTAACTCCAATAATACTTTCAAGAGAATCAACTAGACAGTCACATTCAATCTTAAGAAAGTATATCAAAGAGTTATATCTCAATTTCTCAATTCAATCTTCAATCAAACAAATAGGAATTTGCAAGCCCGATTGAATATAAGAAATAACTTGACGGTCTGAAAAACCAATATCCAAGTGTCAATCAATTTAATCAACAACTAAAGGTTAGATTCACAATTTATTGAACTTACGCACAACCTGTGATATTTCAATATAATGTGGAAAAGAAATAACACAGATATCATAATTTTTGTTAATGAGGAAACCGCAAATGCAGAAAAACCACAAGACCTAGTCCTGATTTTAACATCATACTGTATTAAGCCGCTACAAACACTAGCATACTCCAAGTTAACTTCGGACTGGAATGTAGTTGAGCCCTAACCAATCTCACACTGATCAAGGTATATTTGCGCCCCTTACGTATCTGAATCCCAGCAGGACTCTACGCACTTGATTCCCTTAACTGATCTCACCCACAACTAAGAGTTGCTACGTCCCAAAGTCGAAGACTTGATAAACCAATCTGTGTCACACAGAAAAATCTATTGGATAGATAAATCTGTCTCCCACAGATAAACCTACGAGTTTTGTTCCGTTTTTTGATAAAGCAAGGTGAACACGAACAATTGATATACCAAAATTATATTCCCGAAGAACAATCTAGAAATATCAATCACCTCACAATAAGCTTAGTTGTATGGTAGCGAAACAAGATATTGTGGAATCACAAACGATGAGACGAAGATGTTTGTGATTACTTTTTATAGTGCTCTATCGGAGAATAAATATCGAGCCAATCTTAAAGAAGATAGAACTCAATCAAGATAGAATATGCAAGATCAGATCACGCAACTACAGAGAAAATAGTTGGGTATGGCTTCACAATCCCAATGAAGTCTTCAAGTCGTTAACCTACATGGTTTTGGGAAAAACCTAAGGTTAAAGGAGAATCAACTCTAGTCACAACTAGTATCACATGTGAGGTGTGAGTATCAGGTTTCCCAGTTGCTAGAGTTCTCATTTATATAGTCTTCAAATCAGGGTTTGCAATCAATGTTATCTTGGTAACAAAGCATTCGATATTCACCTCTGGATGAAAACCTGATTAGACTCAAGATTGTTAGAGCAGTGCTCGGTAGAACTCGCAAGCGTTGCTATCTCAAGCTTGTTATCAAGTTCAGTGGTCAAAACTATAAGTCTTGATTTCTAATCTACTTATAACTAAGTCTCGAATTAGGATAGAAAGTGTAGTTGAGCATTAGACTTCACGACGTTCATCGATTGAAGACGAAGAACTACTAAAGGGAGCTTTTGGAACTTCATCAACAAAAGGTATGTGGAGACTTGAACTCATCTATCACTAAAAAGTCTATCTACTTTATCTCCTATTTGAGACAAAAGTCGTATAGCTATATAGACTTCATTTATACACATTTGATATTTCGAGTTAAGTTTAACTCGCTTAAATATTTCTCAAAATATGTGTTGTTAAGCTTTCGATTTAACCAAGTTCATCTTATATCTATATTATAAGGGACAGTGGTGTTTTTCCACATCAACGGTCATTTACAGTGCAAACATATAAAGAACGGTCTAGATGGATCAACTAATATGATTTTGAGATAATACAGTTTAGTCACATAAAGGATGGTCACGATCTAGCTATACAGTTTAGGGGTATAATGAACGTTAGAGATCAACTCAATTCAACACCTATTTTGGGACAGTGGTGTTTTCCCACATCAACGGTCATTTACAGTTCTGACATATAAAGAACAGTCTAGATGGATTAACTAATATGATTTTGAGATAATACAGTTTAGTCACGTAAAAGATGACTTGAAAGAGAACAAAATATTCTGCTCTCAGACCTCTCAATATCATACTAGAGCATAGTAACAAAATAAGTAGTTTTATTAGTTATAAAACTAATCTTACTGTTGATTTCCTTGATGCTTTTTTCCCTTGAAGGTTTTTCCCATTGGTTGTACCCAGAACTCTAATAAGTTCCATTTATTTTTGATTTCATATCATTGAAGTTAATTTTTCTGATTGAATTGGTTCAAATTTTGTGCAGTCCATTCCCCATCACTGCCTTCAAATGGGTTCCCAGATAGTCAACAACCCTTCCAAATCAATGATTGGTTCAAATTTTGCACATTTCACAAAATGGATGATTAGCGTTCGAATCTCAATAAAGTGGAATGAAATAGATTTCATAGGGACCAGCGAGGTCACAAGCCTGGACGTCTTCATGCTCGATGACAATGGGTCTTTGTTTGTTCATGATGGCACATCATTTTTATAGGGTGAAAGAGTGAAATGGATCATGGATCTTCGATCAACATTGCAATAAGAGGTTGGTGCTTATAATAAAAAATTAAAAATTTGGTTGTACAAACTTTTGGATATTTGACATATAACTTGACTTGATATTTTTAGTCGTTGTCAATTAATTATACACTTATGGTTGGGTTGCAGAGGAGAGGATGAAGGAGTGACGGGTGCCTTATAATCTTCATCCAACTGTGTTTTCCAAGATTATACTTCAGTATGGTTCGTAGGGAATGATGGCAATTTCCAAATCCGTCAGTTTCAAAAAACACAAGGTGCTTCAAAAATAGTTCGCAAGATTCATTTATTTTTCTTAGCTTTTGTAGTTGTCGAGTAAATCCACCTCCATAGGTGCCTGCATCGTAGGTGATCGCAACAGATTTTGTGACAGTGTAGCAGAAAAAAGATAAGAATAAAAGCTTTCGGTAAATGGCTAAACAATAATATCCCTTTGCATATCATACTCTTTGCATATTTCTGTCCATAATACATCTTAAAGTGTCATATTATCTTCTATTTGCTTTAGCAAGCATAAATATGTGACCCATGGATTATTAGAATGGTTACAAACTCAATATATTTGGTATAAAAAATCGTTCATACCCATTACAAATTCCCAAGATTTGCTTCTGGAAATCCTTCTACCCTCTATATATATGGAAAATTCCCATTTATTACTCTTACTCTAAGTTTGGACTGTATAAAGCTCACAATAATATCCCTTTTGATTACATTCATCTCTCAAATTCCCGATTCACAAACTAAAAAAATACAATACCACCTACTACTCTGACTTACATCTCTTGCTCGAACACCGGGTATTATTTGCAATCCCTACTTTATGTTTATCCACTTTGTTTTATTCAGGCGGTTTTGGTTTAACTATGGAAAAACTATGTCTTAATAATCCTGTTTCCGTGTTCTGCAAACATCTATCTTATGGGTAAGCACTTCAAAACATCACCTTATGCGTAGCATTATTGTTGTCTCTAATTTTTTTTAATTATTTTTCTGGTGGAGCAGATGTAATCAGTGTTCTAACAGGTCTACAAGAAATTAAGAGAGCAAATGGACAACAATCCATTATGCGCGACCTAAGTCTTCAAAACTTGAGGTATAAGTGTGCTAAAATGTTCATCAAGAATTTTTCTTACACGCAAGAAGTTCAATTCGAAAAGTTAGAAGGTCACTGATCTTGAGCTTCTATTTTTTTGTATTGCAGTGTAAATGCGAAGATTACTTTATGGGGTGATGCCATGAGCGAGCTAAACCGAAACTTGGACCAGCATGGCATTGATTTTTTTTTTGCTCGGTACCAGCATGGCATTGATCATGCACCAGCTGTAGTTGTTAAATATAAAAAATGTAACTGAAACATCAAGATGAATTGGGCTATCACTGATAATTAAACCACAATTCATGAAAAATAACTCTTGCCGATTCTATTTACTACGCAGAGACATCATGCGAAAATTACGTCAGAAAAACATCGTCCATCTATGGAGCAGAAAATCCACAAAGGAGAAACATTAAGGAGTTATAGAAATTAAATGGGAGCAAGCGTAGATTGAAATCTACAGTACACAGGCAATAATAAGGAAATTCGAAGACGGGCTCTGCCACACTTGTTGTGTTATATGTGGCTCCGAGTTCAGTACATGGATGTTGATCAGAATACGCTACCAATTGAGAGGTGATTATGAACTAAATGAACCCCATATCGCAGTTAGCACATTAAAATTATCGACTTCAAATATGCCTCTAACGACGGATTAGGATGGAGGTCGAGGATCGCTATGGAAAAACATGGTTCGAGGCGTGTGACGAACTGGAGGAGGATTTAGTCCATCAGACTTCAGAAACAATACCCAAAATGAACCAGGTAATTGTTCAACATTAGCTTATACAATTTTTGTTAGGATCTTAAGAACTAATCATTGATTCGTTGATAAAATACAGGAGGGAGCAATAGCAAAGATATATGAGATGCTTTACCGAGTATTGGATATAGAGATGGACTTCCATATTAAGATTTCCCAAAAAACCATGATTTCACACATAGGATGTACACGGTAAAGAAAGTTAACAGGCCCTTGATTGGTTGGGCTAAATAAGATGTGGCAGAAAACATAATAGTGGTAAACAACTTTAACTAAATAGAGCAACAATTTTTCGTGAGAAAATATTAGTAAGTAATTTAAAATTATGCAGACCCAAAATCATATTGAAAATGATTGGGAAACTGATTTGTAAAACATGTGTGACTGTAAAAAAATCTCTTGTTGATCACCTGCTTTTGTGAGTAGGGTTCGTTTGACATTCCATTCATTAACTTATTTTTACAATCTTATTTTTACGGAAAATCTAAATTTGTGGTGTCTATTATTAAGTTATAGGTTTATGATCTTGATTCTTGAACCAAATACATGGAGTGAGTATCTTGAAGCACTATAGAAACATCGAATAAAGTCACACTTCGCAAGATCAATAACAACCTCGTGCCGTCACGACACGGGTCATATCCTAGTTCTTGACGAAAGCCAAAAGATAATCATGTGAAAATCGCCTGGTAACATCTTACATGATTTGTGTGAGACAATAATTTATGTAGACTCAGAATGTTTCGTGTTGATCATTCGATCATTTGAAAATTGCTTTGAAGCTAATAGTTTGTGTGAGACAGCTATTCCTATCTTCCGAGAATGTTTCAATTATTGAAATGATAATTTAGAATAATTGGATTTTAAGCATAGTATGCGTACGTGCATATATGTAATCCATGTCCGGGAACAATGGTATGCATACCCATATGCGTACCTGATTTTGAGAAAGTCCGGGAACCTGGTTTGGAAACCGGTACGTGTACTAGCGTAAGGTTCAGGTCGGAGAATTTTTGTTGAGTTCGGATGGTATGCGTACCAGTTCATTTATACGTTTATGAGAATATAAACAATTGAACAACTCTAAAAATAGTTTCATTTGAGTCATTTGAACTAGTTATGGTTAAGATGAATGAGGTTGATATGAAAGTGATTCATATGGCTAACTTCGGTTAATAATTTTTGAGCCAACAAGGTGTACACGTTTAGGTATGTTACTCAAACCTAAATGAAGGTATATTTAATTTGTTTGTAACAAGATAAGTTCGATCTAACAGTCGAAAGATATTAGCTCGAGTCAAATCAGGTTTTCATCTAACGGTGAATATTGAATGCTTTGTTTACAAGGTAGCATTTACTGAACACCCTGATTTGAAGATTATATAAATGAGAACTCTATCAACTGGGAAACCTAATCTCGACACCTCTTCTGTGATACTAGTGGCGACTAGAGTCGATTCTCCTTTAACCTTAGGTTTTTCACGAAACCATATGTAGGTTAACGACTTGAAGACTTCATTGGGATTGTGAAGCCATACCCAACTATTTTCTCTGTAGTTGCGTGATATGATCTTGCATATTCTATCTTGATTGAGTACTATCTTCTTTAAGATTGGGTCGAGATTTATTCTCCGATAGAGCCCTATAAAAAGTAATCACAAACATCTTCGTCTCATCGTTTGTGATTCCACAATATCTTGTTTCCCTACCATACAATTAAGCCTATTGTGAGGTGATTGATATTTCTAGGCTATTCTTCGGGAATATAATTATGGTATATCAATTGTTCGTGTTCAATTGATTTATCAAAAGACGGAACACAACTCGTAGGTTTATCTGTGGGAGACAGATTTATATATCCAATAGCTTTTTCTGTGTGAGACATATTGGTTTATCAATTCTTCGACTTTGGGACGTAGCAACTCTTAGTTGTGGGTGAGATCAGTTAAGGGAATCAAAGGTTTAGAGACGTAAGGGGCACACATGTACCTTGATCAGTGTGAGATTGGTTAGGGCTCAACTACATTCTTGTCCGAAGTTAACTTGGAGTAGGCTAACGTTTGTAGCGGCTTAATACAATATGGTGTTGAAATATGGACTAGGACCCGTGGTTTTTCTGCATTTGCGGTTTCCTCGTTAACCATAACTAGGTCCCGGATCTTGAACCTCACGCTAGTAGCCGTACTTAGTTCCCGGACCTTTATTAACCAAACAATATGCTTACGAGTATGCATACCATGGTTTCCACACTTGGAATAATTTGCAACAGTTACCCTACAAGTACGCATACTGTACTATATCCAATCATGGTTATTTTTTCTAAACTCCCATTTCAATCATTGAAACATTCTCGGAATACGGGAATAGATGTCTCGCACAAACTATTAGTTACTAAGTGATCGAATGATCAATATGAAACATTCCGAGTCTACATCAAATGACTGTCTCACACAAATAATGTAAGATGTTACCAGGCAATTTTCACATGATCATCTTTTGACTTTCGTCAAGAATATAAGATGAACTTGGTTAAAGCGAAAGCATACCAACACATATTTCAAGAAATATGTAAGCGAGTTAAACTCAGTTCGAAATATCAAATGTGTATAATCGAAGTCTATATAGCTATATGACTTTTGTCTCGAATAGGAGATAGAGTACATAGAATTTTGAGTGATATATGAGTTCAAGTCTCCACATACCTTCTGTTGATGAAGTTCCACAAGCTCCCCTTAGTAGTTCTTCGTCTTCAATCGATGCACGCCATGAATTCTATTGCTCAACTACACTCTCTATCCTAATCCAAGACTTAGCTATAAGTAGACTAGAAATCAAGACTTATAGTTTTGGCTACTCAACTTGACAAACAATCTTGAGATAGCAACGCTTTCGATTTCGACCGAGCAGTGCTCTAAAAATCTCCCCATTTGTCAATTTTAGTGACAAAACTATCAATACATATGGATTACAAAATAAATAAACTTTGTAGATTCTCATCCAAATGCTTAATTTCCTTGTTTCTTCAACATTAATCGATATCTTCATCACTTCCAAGTACTCCTGTGATTCTGAACGTGTTCAACTCAGCATCATAGTTGTTGAAGATCCGTAGTTATAACAATGAGAAAACAGTAGCTCTCAATCATTGTTATACAGTGTCATAACATTACCACACAACATCAAAGCCCAATTGTACCACAAATTTGACAACAATACCATGGTGATATGTGTCGCTCCCCCTAGTCAATACTTCATCTCACATGAAAACCAGTCCCCCCTTAAATAATGATCCGTAAACCATATGTATTTGTAGTGTGAACCACACATTAATTCTCTCTTTTTTTGTCAATATAAATTGAATAAGGTTCGAAAACTAGTGGGATCCTAATGAAATTCTCATGGAAATTCTTCATGACTAAAAGAAAACATATCAACTTTGTTTAGATGCAATCATATAGCCGAAACTAAATGCATTCATCAAGGAGTTAATAGAAATACAAGAAAACTCATACAATATTTTACAGCCGCACTCCCCACAAAGATTTGGCAATTAACCATAAGTTCAAAAAAGAACTCTCCCCCATAAAATGTCATTCCCGAAATAACAACAAGAGCGACCTTACTTTCACAATAAAAAAATATTTAAAAGAATATTTTAATACCTAACATAACTGTTATCTACGTTGAAACAAGGGTGTTTTACAAAATGGTCACACCATCCTAATTAGTTTTACAAAATGATCACAACTTTAATTAGTGTCTACAAAGTGGTACTTTCTCATTCGACTTAACTGTTTTGAGAAAAACAGTCTGATTTTTGTCTTAAACACCCCTCCAGAGTTGTTGAGATGATGGTGATGAACTGGTGGTGGTGGCGACAGTGGTAGTGGCGACAACAACTATACCCAAGAGAGGTGATGGTGAACCCTCTAGGGAATGTGATGTAACGATCCTGAATGCGGGCTGAATTTCATGTACCATGTAAGATCCTGATCCATTTCACCAGCAGAAGCAACAACAAGTAGCAGCACCACCACCTGCAAACAACACCACCACCGCCAGCAACGAGAAATACTACTGTTCATATATAACCAGATCCATTAACAACTCATCTCAAATCCATCACCAGATTCATTCCATCAACAACCCCCAACAAACCAGTTTGAGCTCTTATGCACCGCTACCTCCAATCACAACAACACCGTCTTCAATTCTCAGCTTGTAACCCACCAGTTCGTCTATGTAATCGACAGATTCAACTTGCAACTGCTCGACTAATCCACCACCATTCAATTAAATTTCAGTACCACCACAACAATTACACAAAAACCCATTTTCGGTTCCTAATTCTTCATTCAAACAACCTAATTTCAACTGATTCTACAGTTCATCATCGAATTCATGACTCAAAACCACAAAATAAAACTAGGGTTTGTTAGATCTTACTTTTTCCCATCTCCCATCTTCAAAATCATAGAATCAAATTAGGTTTTGTCTTCAAACAATTATTCACACGATTACTTTCATCTTTAACCACACCAACCACATCAACAACACTCCAAACTGTTAATGGAAACATCCAAGAATGTTCATCTCCTTCAACATCATCGATGGTTTTTTTTTAGACAGAGTTGCAGAGTGTGAGTTAGAGGTGCGAGAGAAGGACGCATAAAGATGACATAATGAATTAGGTTTTGCCTCTTCTTAGGGTTTCAGGGATAAGTAGGTCATTTTGGCCCTGATTTAACTCTGATTTATGGGGCCCGTTGTCAGTAACTCTGAAACAAACATCCAACTGACTGTTTTGAAAATAGTTTGTAACAGTGTGATTTATTTGTGAACCGGTATAAGGAAGTGGGACTGTTTTTGTAAATACCCTACAAACAAATGCGAAATTGAAACAACACTACACTGACGTTCTAAGCCTTGATTGCCCGTATGTATACCTGATTTTGAGAAAGTCCGGGAACCTGATTTGCAAACCAGTACGCGTACTAGCGTAAGGTTCAGGTCGGGAATTTTTGTTGAGTTTGGATGGTATGCGTACCAGTTCGCATACTGGCGAAACCCAAACTTGGTCAAGCAACTTAGTTACGCATACCCATATGCATACCTAAGTAGATGATGTTATAAAATCGGTTTGTTCATGAACAATACATTCATATATTAAGGAATCCAATCTTTTGCAAACCGTGGCTATCAACTGTATCTTGTATACGTTTATCAGAATATAAAAAATTGCACAACTCTAGAACTAGTTTCATTTTGAGTCATTTGAACTAGCTATGGTTAAGATGAATGAGGTTGATATGAAAGTGATCCATATGGCTTACTTCGGTTTAGTTATTTTTGAGCCAACAAGGTGTACACGTTTAAGTACGGTTACTCAAACCTAAATGAAGGTATTTAATTTGTGTGTAACAAGCTAAGTTCGATCTAACGGTTGAAAGATATTAGCTTGAGTCAAATCAGGTTTTCATCTAATGGTGAATATTGAATGTTTTATTACCAAAGTAGCATTTACTGAACACCCTGATTTCAAGACTATATAAAGGTGAACTCTAGCAACTGGGAAACCTAATCCCGACACCTCCTGTGTGATACTAGTTTCGACTAAAGTTAATTCTTCTTTAACTTTAGGTTTTTCACGAAACCATATGTAGGTTAACGACTTGAAGACTTCATTGGGATTGTGAAGCCATACCCAACTATTTTCTCTATAATTGCGTGATCTGATCTTGCATATTCTATCTTGATTGAGTACTATCTTCTTTAAGATTGGCTCGAGATTTATTCTCCTATAGAGCACTATAAAAAGTAATCACAAACATCTTCGTCTCATCGTTTGTGATTCCACAATATCTTGTTTCGCTACCATACAATTAAGATTATTATGAGGTGATTGATATTTCTAGGCTTTTCTTCGGGAATATAATTTTGGTATATCAATTGTTCGTATTCACCTTGTTTTATCAAAAGACGGAACAAAACTCGTAGGTTTATCTGTGGGAGACAGATTTATCGGTCCAATATATTTTTCTGTGTGACACAGATTGGTTTATCAAGTCTTCGACTTTGGGACGCAGCAACTCTTAGTTGTGGGTGAGATCAGTTAAGGGAATCAAAGGTTTAGAGACGTAAGGGGCACACATGTACCTTGATCAGTGTGAGATTGGCTAGGGATCAAATACATTCTTATCCGAAGTTAACTTGGAGTAGGCTAGCGTTTGTAGCGGCTTAATACAATATGGTGTTGAAATATGGACTAGGACCCGTGGTTTTTCTGCATTTTCGGTTTCCTCGTTAACCATATAGCCGAAACTAAATGCATTCATCAAGGAGTTAATAGAGATACAAGAAAACTCTTACAATATTTTACAGCCGCACTCCCCACAAAGATTTGGCAATTAACCATAAGTTCAAAAAAGAACTCTCCCCCATAAAATGTCATTCCCGAAATAACAACAAGAGCGACCTTACTTTCACAATAAAAAAAGATTTAAAAGAATATTTTAATACCTAACATAACTGTTATCTACGTATAAACAAGGGTGTTTTACAGAATGGTCAACACCATCCTAATTAGTTTTACAAAATGATCACAACTTTAATTAGTGTCTACAAAGTGGTACTTTCCCATCCGACTTAACTGTTTTGAAAAAAACAGTCTGATTTTTGTCTTAAACACCCCTCCAGAGTTGTTGAGATGATGGTGATGAACTGGTGGTGGTGGTGGTGGCGGCAGTGGTAGTGGCGACAACAACTATACCCAGGAGAGGTGATGGTGAACCCTCTAGGGAATGTGATGTAACGATCCTGAATGCGGGCTGAATTTCATGTACCATGTAAGATCCTGATCCATTTCACCAGCAGAAGCAACAACAAGCAACAGCACCACCACCTGCAAGCAACACCACCACCGCCAGCAGCAAGCAACACTACTGTTCATATATAACCAGATCCATTAACAACTCATCTCAAATCCATCACCAGATTCATTCCATCAACAACCCCCAACAAACCAGTTTGAGCTCTTATGCACCGCTACCTCCAATCACAACAACACCGTCTTCAATTCTCAGCTTGTAACCCACCAGTTCTTCTCTGTAATCGACAGATTCAACTTGCAACTGCTCGACTAATCCACCACCATTAAATTAAATTTCAGTACCACCACAACAATTACACAAAAACCCATTTTCGGTTCCTAATTCTTCATTCAAACAACCTAATTTCAACTGATTCTACAGTTCATCATCGAATTCATGACTCAAAACCACAAAATAAAACTAGGGTTTGTTAGATCTTACTTTTTCCCATCTCCCATCTTCAAAATCATAGAATCAAATTAGGTTTTGTCTTCAAACAATTATTCACACGATTACTTTCATCTTTAACCACACCAACCACATCAACAACACTCCAAACTGTTAATGGAAACATCCAAGAATGTTCATCTCCTTCAACATCATCGATTTTTTTTTTTTAGACAGAGTTGCAGAGTGTGAGTTAGAGGTGCGAGAGAAGGACGCATAAAGATGACATAATGAATTAGGTTTTGCCTCTTCTTAGGGTTTCAGGGATAAGTAGGTCATTTTGGCCCTGATTTAACTCTGATTTATGGGGCCCGTTGTCAGTAACTCTGAAACAAACATCCAACTGACTGTTTTGAAAATAGTTTGTAACAGTGTGATTTATTTGTGAACCGGTATAAGGAAGTGGGACTGTTTTTGTAAATACCCTACAAACAAATGCGAAATTGAAACAACACTACACTGACGTTCTAAGCCTTGATTGCCCGTATGAATACCTGATTTTGAGAAAGTCCGGGAACCTGATTTGCAAACCAGTACGCGTACTAGCGTAAGGTTCAGGTCGGGAATTTTTGTTGAGTTTGGATGGTATGCGTACCAGTTCGCATACTGGCGAAACCCAAACTTGGTCAAGCAACTTAGTTACGCATACCCATATGCATACCTAAGTAGATGATGTTATAAAATCGGTTTGTTCATGAACAATACATTCATATATTAAGGAATCCAATCTTTTGCAAACCGTGGCTATCAACTGTATCTTGTATACGTTTATCAGAATATAAAAAATTGCACAACTCTAGAACTAGTTTCATTTTGAGTCATTTGAACTAGCTATGGTTAAGATGAATGAGGTTGATATGAAAGTGATCCATATGGCTTACTTCGGTTTAGTTATTTTTGAGTCAACAAGGTGTACACGTTTAAGTACGGTTACTCAAACCTAAATGAAGGTATTTAATTTGTGTGTAACAAGCTAAGTTCGATCTAACGGTTGAAAGATATTAGCTTGAGTCAAATCAGGTTTTCATCTAATGGTGAATATTGAATGTTTTATTACCAAAGTAGCATTTACTGAACACCCTGATTTCAAGACTATATAAAGGTGAACTCTAGCAACTGGGAAACCTAATCCCGACACCTCCTGTGTGATACTAGTTTCGACTAAAGTTAATTCTTCTTTAACTTTAGGTTTTTCACGAAACCATATGTAGGTTAACGACTTGAAGACTTCATTGGGATTGTGAAGCCATACCCAACTATTTTCTCTGTAATTGCGTGATCTGATCTTGCATATTCTATCTTGATTGAGTACTATCTTCTTTAAGATTGGCTCGAGATTTATTCTCCGATAGAGCACTATAAAAAGTAATCACAAACATCTTCGTCTCATCGTTTGTGATTCCACAATATCTTGTTTCGCTACCATACAATTAAGATTATTATGAGGTGATTGATATTTCTAGGCTTTTCTTCGGGAATATAATTTTGGTATATCAATTGTTCGTATTCACCTTGTTTTATCAAAAGACGGAACAAAACTCGTAGGTTTATCTGTGGGAGACAGATTTATCGGTCCAATAAATTTTTCTGTGTGACACAGATTGGTTTATCAAGTCTTCGACTTTGGGACGCAGCAACTCTTAGTTGTGGGTGAGATCAGTTAAGGGAATCAAAGGTTTAGAGACGTAAGGGGCACACATGTACCTTGATCAGTGTGAGATTGGCTAGGGATCAAATACATTCTTATCCGAAGTTAACTTGGAGTAGGCTAGCGTTTGTAGCGGCTTAATACAATATGGTGTTGAAATATGGACTAGGACCCGTGGTTTTTCTGCATTTTCGGTTTCCTCGTTAACCATATAGCCGAAACTAAATGCATTCATCAAGGAGTTAATAGAGATACAAGAAAACTCATACAATATTTTACAGCCGCACTCCCCACAAAGATTTGGCAATTAACCATAAGTTCAAAAAAGAACTCTCCCCCATAGAATGTCATTCCCGAAATAACAACAAGAGCGACCTTACTTTCACAATAAAAAAAGATTTAAAAGAATATTTTAATACCTAACATAACTGTTATCTACGTATAAACAAGGGTGTTTTACAGAATGGTCAACACCATCCTAATTAGTTTTACAAAATGATCACAACTTTAATTAGTGTCTACAAAGTGGTACTTTCCCATCCGACTTAACTGTTTTGAAAAAAACAGTCTGATTTTTGTCTTAAACACCCCTCCAGAGTTGTTGAGATGATGGTGATGAACTGGTGGTGGTGGTGGTGGCGGCAGTGGTAGTGGCGACAACAACTATACCCAGGAGAGGTGATGGTGAACCCTCTAGGGAATGTGATGTAACGATCCTGAATGCGGGCTGAATTTCATGTACCATGTAAGATCCTGATCCATTTCACCAGCAGAAGCAACAACAAGCAACAGCACCACCACCTGCAAGCAACACCACCACCGCCAGCAGCAAGCAACACTACTGTTCATATATAACCAGATCCATTAACAACTCATCTCAAATCCATCACCAGATTCATTCCATCAACAACCCCCAACAAACCAGTTTGAGCTCTTATGCACCGCTACCTCCAATCACAACAACACCGTCTTCAATTCTCAGCTTGTAACCCACCAGTTCTTCTCTGTAATCGACAGATTCAACTTGCAACTGCTCGACTAATCCACCACCATTCAATTAAATTTCAGTACCACCACAACAATTACACAAAAACCCATTTTCGGTTCCTAATTCTTCATTCAAACAACCTAATTTCAACTGATTCTACAGTTCATCATCGAATTCATGACTCAAAACCACAAAATTAAACTAGGGTTTGTTAGATCTTACTTTTTCCCATCTCCCATCTTCAAAATCACAGAATCAAATTAGGTTTTGTCTTCAAACAATTATTCACACGATTACTTCCATCTTCAACCACACCAACCACATCAACAACACTCCAAACTGTTAATGGAAACATCCAAGAATGTTCATCTCCTTCAACATCATCGATTTTTTTTTTTTAGACAGAGTTGCAGAGTGTGAGTTAGAGGTGCGAGATAATGACGCATAAAGATGACAGAATGAATTAGGTTTTGCCTCTTCTTAGGGTTTCAGGGATAAGTAGGTAATTTTGGCCCTGATTTAACTCTGATTTATGGGGCCCGTTGTCAGTAACTCTGAAACAAACATCCAACTGACTGTTTTGAAAATAGTTTGTAACAGTGTGATTTATTTGTGAACCGGTATAAGGAAGTGGGACTGTTTTTGTAAATACCCTAGAAACAAATGCGAAATTTAAACAACACTACACTGACGTTCTAAGCCTTGATTGCCCGTATTTATACCTGATTTTGAGAAAGTCCGGGAACCTGATTTGCAAACCAGTACGCGTACTAGCGTAAGGTCCAGGTCGGGAATTTTTGTTGAGTTTGGATGGTATGCGTACCAGTTCGCATACTGGCGACACCCAAACTTGGTCAAGCAACTTAGTTACGCATACCCGTATGCATACCTAAGTAGATGATGTTATAAAATCGGTTTGTTCATGAACAATACATCCATATATTAAGGAATCCAATCTTTTGCAAACCGTGGCTATAATGTTCATCACTTGATTCATGTGAATCAAAATCGATTTTGCTTCAACTGTATCTTGTATACGTTTATCAGAATATAAACAATTGCACAACTCTAGAACTAGTTTCATTTTGAGTCATTTAAACTAGCTATGGTTAAGATGAATGAGGTTGATATGAAAGTGATCCATATGGCTTACTTCGGTTTAGTTATTTTTGAGCCAACAAGGTGTACACGTTTAAGTACGGTTACTCAAACCTAAATGAAGGTATTTAATTTGTGTGTAAAAAGCTAAGTTCGATCTAACGGTCAAAAGATATTAGCTTGAGTCAAATCAGGTTTTCATCTAATGGTGAATATTGAATGTTTTATTACCAAAGTAATATTTACTGAACACCCTGATTTCAAGACTATATAAAGGTGAACTCTAGCAACTGGGAAACCTAATCCCGACACCTCCTGTGTGATACTAGTTTCGACTAAAGTTAATTCTTCTTTAACTTTAGGGTTTTCACGAACCCATGTAGGTTAACGACTTGAAGAATTCATTGGGATTGTGAAGCCATACCCAACTATTTTCTCTGTAGTTGCGTGATCTGATCTTGCATATTCTATCTTGATTGAGTACTATCTTCTTTAAGATTGGCTCGAGATTTATTCTCCGATAGAGCACTATAAAAAGTAATCACAAACATCTTCGTCTCATCGTTTGTGATTCCACAATATCTTGTTTCGCTACCATACAATTAAGCTTATTGTGAGGCGATTGATATTTCTAGGCTTTTCTTCGGGAATATAATTCTGGTATATCAATTGTTCGTGTTCACCTTGATTTATCAAAAGACGGAAAAAAACTCGTAGGTTTATCTGTGGGAGACAAATTTATCGGTCCAATATATTTTTCTGTGTGACACAGATTGGTTTATCAAGTCTTCGACTTTGGGACGTAGCAACTCTTAGTTGTGGGTGAGATCAGTTAAGGGAATCAAGTGCGTAGAGTCCTGCTGGGATTCAGATACGTAAGGGGCGCAAATGTACCTTGATGAGTGTGAGATTGGTTATGGCTCAACTACATTCCAGTCCGAAGTTAACTTGGACCATGCTAGTGTTTGTAGCGGCTTAATACAATATGATGTTAAAATCAGGACTAGGTCTTGTGGTTTTTCTGCATTTGCGGTTTCCTCGTTAACAAAACTTATGGTGTCTGTGTTATTTCTTTTCCACATTATATTTGTTTATATATAATTGAAATATCACAGGTTGTGCGTAAGTTCAATAAATTGTGAATCTAACCTTTGGTTGTTGATTAAATTGATTGACACTTGGATATTGGTTTTTCAGACCATCAAGTTATTTCTTATATTCAATCGGGCTCGCAAATTCCTATTTGTTTGATTGCAGATTGAATTGATAAATTAAGATATAACTCTTTGATATACTTTCTTAAGATTGAATCTGACTGTCTAGTTGATTCTCTTGAAAGTATTATTGGAGTTAGTCCATACAGATTGCTAAGCGAAATATTGAGTGTGGTTGTTAGACCCCCGCTTTTGCAATGTGGTTATGGAGTTGCGAGTGGTTACTGAAACTGGGCAACAGATAAGCAAGTGCTCATCTGATTCGGGTCTGCATTGCATTGAGGGCATATGTTGAGTTTGTGAAGTTGATGCGATGTAAGATGGACAAGGTTGGATGACCTTCGTTGATGGCTTTCCACAAGAAAAGTTGTATTTTTAGTTGACATGGTAAGGTCCGCAGAAACATGATGACTGGGAAGGGGTTAATTTGTTGTATCCGGATGCGATGGTGTAATTTCTAAATTTCGAATACCACTAGATGATTCTATCCGGAGGCTTATCTAGGGGAGATGGATGTTTATGATGCACTGGACATCATTAGGTGGGATATTATTTAGCGACTCATGCTACCAATTATGAATAAGCGGGCCAATGAAATCCACCACAGTTTGGATAGGGTGGTTGAATATTATTTTTGTCTAACAATCAGTCTATATGTACATACAGAACTACCGGTTCTATTGAATAGTGTAATTAATAAATAATATGCACTGGCTCCTCGTATTTTTTTGTGAACGCAGAACATCAGCCTGGATCGGTCTACGGGGGCGTGAACATTTACGGATTCTAAGTTATGTTTTTATAAAAAAAGAAAAAATTCCTCGTCCTGTGATCAATTAACACTAGTGAATTTTTAGGTTAACAACATTACATATCAATAATCAACCGGATTAATACGTTGATTAGGAGGACCCAAATTATTATTATTATTTTAAATTTTTTTTGACCCAAATTATTATTATTATTATTAGTAAAACAACCCCCCATTTAGCTAAGGTTCGTAAAACCGGTTCTTTTTTTCACCTACCAGGTTCGTAAAACTGGGCGATACGGAGAAAAAAAAGTGATATAGAGAGAACCCACGTATCGCTTGGTACAAACCCTTGTTCTTGCTGCTCAAAGTCTCTCTCTCTCTCAAAAACCCACAAATTGAGTTCAGAAGTCACTCAGCACCATGGATCTTCATACCACCTGATATTCAAGGCATCTAGGGTAAACCCATTTCACCAAATTGTCTCAAACTTTCAAAATACCCACAAAGTCTTCACCGGTAGCAGCAAAACATCGAACTCAACCCTAATTTCAACTGCAGCAACCATTAATTCTTCCCTATTCTTCATCATGAACTCTGAGTCACCCATCAATATCCTTTAATTCTTCAATTTCACCAGAAATTTCAAAACCCTTGTTTAATTTCTCCATTATCATTATCACCCAAATCTTAATTCAGTCCCGATTAAGAACAAAAACCCTAGCCTTTTCATAATTTAGACTCGATTCTTCTTCTTCATTCAGAGGTATTCGTTCAGTTTTTTTTAATCAAGATTTCATGTTTTCTCTTCGAAAGGATTTATCAGTGGATATTAGTTCATGTCTTTGATTTTCTATCTTTTTTCTTTTAGGTATGGAAGAGGAGGTTGTGAATTTGCTTATGGCACCACTCACATTACATCTAGATCAGGGATCTCTCAGAGATGGTGTTTTTTATGAGTATCCAGGATTATTAGGATTAACTAAAGTTGTTGGATGGGATGTTCCTGATGAATTAGTTGATAAATATATTCCTCTAGAATTTTTAGAAGGTGCTGAATATAATCATATTCCCAACTACATTGGGAAGGTAAAATATAGTAACAAATGGTATCACCTTTTTCATGGCTATCACCATCTTCTAAATAACTTACCAGAGAAATTCAAGAATTGGGTGCTGTATGAGTATAATTTGGAAGGTGGTTTCTATCCTTACCAAATAGATGACTTGATGAAACTCATTATAAGGTAATTTTTTTTCCTTTCTCTCTTAATTTTGTTATCTTTATATAATTAGTTGTAATTAGTATTGATCAATTTCTTTCTTGAAACAAATTTATGTATTATAATCATTCATATCAAACATGAAGAAAATGATGCTATCAGAGACATCGTTGATGGGATTTATTATGAAAACCAACATCAGCACTAATATGATCATAAGAAAAACGGAAAGGAAACAGAACCGGAAGACTAGGAAGACTAGTATGAAAATAAAGGCTTTGGTTACTCGATTTTCTTTTAGAATTGCAATGTTTTATCTGATTGTCTCTCTCTTTCCATTCATCTTCTTAACATTCTTACAACCAGGAACCTCATCTGTTATTCAGCTCGTTTCTTCCCTTTATTTTCCCAATGTCTTCTCTGATAGAGCTTCTATAGCCATCTTATGATCTAGTCCATCTGGCTGCCACATAGTCAGATGGCTATAGAAGCTCTATCAGAGACATCATTTAAGCACTGATATGTGATCATAAGAAGAAGACTAGTATGAGAATAAATATCGAGGTCAATTTCAAGCACCCATTATAAATCATACTTTATCTTTGTCAATTATTTTAAGTAATTTCTTTTTTATTATAACTACAGATCAGGTGCAGAAGCTTTGGAAGAGGTGAGGGAGAGAGGTGTATCCCATGGTTCTGTTAAAGAACGCAACATTGTATTCATACTTAATCATGCACATAGAATATCTTCAGTGAAGTTGATGGGGTTTACTTACAATCAGCATAAATCAAAGTGGAAGCAAGGTGATTATCTTAGTTTATTATATTAAATGATTTATAATCATCCAAATCAATTAGTAATTTTTTTAAGTATTATAATTAATAAAATTTGTGTTTCAGATTTCTATGATTTTGGGATAGTGATCAAGAGTCTTCTTGGACCTTATGATAACTTTCCTGAGGCGTTAGATTTTGTCGCCAGATTTGACGGATCGCACAGGTAAAAAAATGAAATCCTACATTTAAATTTAGCTCCCAAATTGAATGATGCTTAACTGATAATTACGCAACAATTTGCTAAATAAATAAAGGGCCAAGCTATAAACCAACCTATATTATATTTAAGATTATCTGTTTTTACTCTGTTGTTTTGACAAATTATAATTTAAGGTTATATTTAAGAAAAAAATAAAAAATAAAATAAAGTAAATAAAAGTAAATTAAAGATGCAGAACGATTGAAATTAGTTTCTACAATGAGGAAAAACAATCTTAAAAATGGTTCGCTTAGATTTTAGTTTCAGTCTAAGTGTGATCGAAAGGAAGAGAGAAAAAGAAGACTTTAGTGTCGAATTTAGGAGTTTGAATTCCTTTTCTGTTGAACTAGACTTTGCGGCAAGTGTTAGGGTCCACGAAAAATTTAAAGATTCCACATGTGTAGTGGTATTTATGGAAACATGTCATATTTGTAGAGTAATTTTGAAATTTTACCTTTCTCATACAAAACGTTATAGAATCTATTGAAGTTACAAATGCTTAACTTGTATTGAGTGATTTTAGGGATCTCTTATTTATACCAATTCTTTTTCAAATCTATCGAAGTTATAAGAGCATCTCCAACAGAGTGTGAGAGTCTTACTTTTTTTGACACATAGGATTTTAGACCCCCGTCTAGATTAAATTCATCTCCAACAGTAGGTCCTATAAAGTTGGAAGGGTGTCAAAATAAATGCTTAACTTGTATTCAGTGATTTTAAGGATCTCTTATTTATACCAATTCTTTTTCTTTCCAAAAAAATAGGAATACAAAATTGATGCAAGCATTCAAGGAGGATCCAAGATCTATTGAACGACATCTAATCTGCTGGATTGCTGAAAAGGGTCTGAGTTTCTTAATCAGACTTGCTGATTGGATGGATGGTTATAGATCAAAATCTCTTGATAAAGTGAATTATAAAATGAGTTATAGTGATCATATGTTATATGATGCCATTCAGCAAATAGACACTGTTGATTGGAAACGAGGCTTGCCAGCTTATATTATGAAGACCCTTCCTTACACCGAATTCAACTCATCTGAAGAATTTCTCAAATTTGGAAGAAATCACCACCTACACAGTGCCAGCGATCCTGGAGCTTTTCAGACGTTTTTTAAAGTTACGCCAGAGGGTTACTACAAGGTGTTTAAATCTCAAAATCCCGAGTTTATGATGGACTGTTATAATGCGGTGGAAGAGTTTTTTGAGGGAGATAGTGGTGTTGTTGAACCGGAATGGTTCGATCACTTTTTAATCTCCCCAAGTCACTTATGGTAGAAGTATAGAGAAGAAGAAATAGAAGCAACAAAGATTGAGTATGTACTGAGTGGTTCACTTTTGGGTTTCTAATGGAGTAATGGGTCTGGTGTTCAGATGGGGTATGTATGGAAGACTCATTGCTTTTGGATCGAAATAATCTTGTCTTGGTAGTCTTATCGTTCGAGTTCCACTTGGATTTTTTCTCATGATCGGAGAGAGGGTGACGATGCTTTCCCTGTCAAGGTTTCTTTTCCTCTTGATCGATATGAGAGGGTATATGCCAGGCGCACCGATGATTTCTTTTATCTCAGACTATTTATTACATAATGTATTTCCCTTATTTTCTTAGTTAAAACTCTGGTATACGTGGAAAGTATTTGTAATGTTGTGATTCAGGCTATTGTTCGGATCCATATTGACGATCTCGCCATGGTAACTTTATTGCTAGATGCATCTCTTTATTGTATTTCCATTTGCTGAGTCAAAATCCTAATTATTTTCTTAACCCTTTGCAACTCTGTGGAACTTGATACCACTTTAAGGAGATTTTAGGCATCAACATATATATGGTCATAAACAATCAGGTAGATTTCCCGAGTTGGTTCCAAAAGTGGTTCACTAGAAGCCATATGGAGGAAAAAGGCAACCACACTTGGCCTGAGTACATGGCGGTGGTAATCTAATATGGAAGACAAGGAAAAAGCACAATCCTCAGTTGAGTGGAAATGTGATAACCTATCTTAAGTAGTGGGATGAAATATAGAAACCTTGGCTGGTCTCACACTAGTCGACAATGATGGTGTTAAGAAACTCATTGGTATGGCTTTCGAAAGAAATATTGTACAGGAACGAAATGCCAAAAAATCTCAGGAAAATCAACGAAGAATGTCGAGGAAGTGCAGCTTCACTGGTAATCAACTGGACACGTCAGCTGAACCTTTACAAAGTGCAGTTTGAAAATGACAGTAATATTGAAATTGTATTGATAGAAGCGAATATACAACCCCGATCTCCAATTATTGAAAGTGAAGTCATTGAGTCTAAACAAGAGATCCACCAAGAAACACAAAAGCAAAAATTGCAGGAAAATCAACAAGGATCAAAAAACTTGCGACTCCAGTTAACTATCCCATCATGAATTGCAACATCCTGTTGTATAGACGGATGAATGAAAGCCTGATGAATAGTCTGATTTTTTTTATCTCAGATATGATAGCTTCACTTGGTGATAGACACATTTTTGTGTCTAATTTGTCCTCAATGTCCGTATTGTTGGAACTCTATTTTTGTACTAATATTGTGTTTTTATGTATTTTTGGGAAATAAACATTTTTGGAAAAGATCTGCTCGAAAAATTATGTGGGGCATCCCGGAGGACATTTGTTATTCAGACTCTCATTTTGGTTAAGGGGCAACCCAATTACTAAGGGGCACCTCAGTTGGGCATTTGCTATTTACACTCCACATACGATTAGGGGCACTTCATCTCTTTAAATTCAATAACTTTTTTTTTTGGCGGGAAATGAAGTTCTTAACTGTTAGAGTTTCAATCAACAAAATGAAGGTGTTTTAGGGAGATTCAATCGCTCAAACTTGGTAGGAAGATGTGATATGGCATGAGGAACACATTATGGGAAGTGGGTTCGATCAGAAGTGGCTGGAAAACGCGTGACGATCCTTGAGCCCAAAACATAGCACGTGCACTGTAGCACTACAGAGCAAGAAAATTGAAGTTGCAGAGATTCTGGTTCTGCTGTTGCTGCTGCTCGAGGAGGAAGAAGAAGAGGAAGAACAGACTACCAAACGCAGTCGTTTACCAAAAAAGACAACGACTGTCGTCCGTGGGTCATAGTTTTCCAACGACAACAACACTTCATCTCTATCGTTGATTCTGGACGCCTTCTGTGGGTCGCAGAATCCTGTTTTATATCATTTTCTTGTCTTTCTCTTCATTGTAAAACACTTTTGAGCATCAATGAAATATTTTGAGAGGTTTTCCAACATGATGAGCGGCTAAAATACCTGGTGATTGAGGCAATGGAGGATCTATTCACTCATGTTTGATTGGTAATATTTTTATTTATAATTTCGTTAATTATTTATTTTATTTAATTCACTTGGATAAAAATATAAAAAAAGGATAAAATGGTTTTCTTAATTATTTGTGAATCAGTTTGATGTTTTATGCTTAGAATGTATTCTTTGATAAATCATGCTTAAGGATTACAACTTAATATTTGGACA
Source organism: Papaver somniferum (assembly GCF_003573695.1). Taxonomy (NCBI): domain Eukaryota; kingdom Viridiplantae; phylum Streptophyta; class Magnoliopsida; order Ranunculales; family Papaveraceae; genus Papaver; species Papaver somniferum. Next base: position 261,765,470 of record NC_039364.1, on the reverse strand, counting down.
TCTTTTAAATTAAAAAGTGATTTAATAAGAAAAAGAGCTTAATAATAATTTCTGAAATATTATTTATAACCAATCAACTTGAAGTAATAGTGAATCCTGAGCCTTAATCTTTCTAAAATCTTGACATTACTATTAATTTCCTTCATTTATTTATTTGTTTAAATCTTAAAAAAAAAGAGTTACCTTCACAAGTTCGAAAAGAACCCAGTTTTCACCACTATCTACAACGACATTTGAGTTACACCAAATTTTTGGCGCCGCCGACGCGGATTTGTGTTTAGGTAGCATTTTTAGATTTTTTTTTTCTTATTTTCATTTGTTCCTTTTTACGTTTCTTTGGGTCTGTCTTTGATTTGCAGGTTTGAAGTTGGATACTAAGGACTTGGAACAAAGCTTAAAGCTAAAAGAAAAGAAAAAAAGAAGACAAATAATTATTTTTTTTAGGATTTAGTTTTATTATTTTTAATTTTTAATTTTTTTTTAGAATTGTATTAGGAAATTTTTGTAATATTTTTGTACTTTACTTTGGACTTGGACTGTGACGTTGGACATTTTTAAGTTATTTTTACCCTACGGAAGGGTACCTTAAATACAAACTGTGTGCAGGGAAGGACGACGATTACGATATCGTCTCGGCCCCTCGGGTTCGTACATGACATAGGAGTCGTGGCCCGAGTCGACTTCAACGGTTCATCCCCCGTCTGGTACGGGAGGTAAGTCCATTGAAACACTCGCGAATCTCCTGTAAGCGAGTTATTGTATTCTTTAAGATGATTCATTGATTGATGACGAATTTGGACTATTTTTAAATTCCTAGTAAAGGGCAAGGCCTGGCCAATACAAGATAAGGGTTCGGATTTCATCACCGTTCCCTTCTTGCCCGCCTTAGGAAAACGAAACCTAACGCGAACCTAAGCATAAAATTTTGACTAGAACGAGACCTATAGGTTAACGAGCTTAATAGTACAATCATTCGAAAAATATTGGTTACTCTTTTGAGCATACTTCGAAGTTCAGGATGGTTTCTGTGAGTTGAATGCGTGACTGCGCCGCCTTGAATACCGGTGAGGCCTTGGGTATCAAATCTCCACTGAGCTTCCCTCGCCTCTATTCAACTCACTTTGACTCGTACTGAGTCCAGGGAATTTGCTCAGATTGTAACGAATTCCTTTTCGAAGAATTAAAAGCTGGTCTAGAAACAATCTAAGTGGAGCCATCATGCTTTTTGTTTGCTAGAAATTTTTAGGTTTGATTTGGTGGAGTCGGCCTGCTGTGTGTTTGCTTAGAACCTCCCTTCTTTAGGATTTTTGTTTGTGTATTCCAAAAGCGCTCGAGTCCTTTACAGAGCGTGCTTGGAAAAGAGATAATTTTGGACGTTTGATTAGTGACGAGCCTAAAAGATCTTCTTATGGAAGCGGGGAGCTCGAAGACTCTTCTTTTGAGAGCCCCATTTTTGGAAACTTCAGTTTTGTGAATCTGTCTCTTCGTGAGGAAAGTACCCCTAGTATTTCTGTTGTGCCACCAATGGCAACTTTGAAAGATTACATGTTCCCAACTAGGTCCAACCGAGCTTCGTGCATTAAATTTCCAGCCATTACGGCTAATTTCGAGATAAAACCTAGTATTCTTCAGATGATCCCTATATTATTAGGAAAAGATGATGAGAACCCTTATTTCCATATTAGGGACTTTGAGAAATTTGTGGGACAATTAGAATAAAAGACCTTACTGATGAAGTCTTGACACTTAAGATGTTTCCCTTTTCCTTGAGAGATAAAGCCAAGACCTGGTTGAACAACCTACCATATGAATCCATAGAAACATGGCAGGAACTTATCGCTGCCTTCTATATGAAGTTCTACCCTAAGCATAAAACTGCAGCTGTTAGGCAGAACATTAGTACTAGTGTGCAATAAGAGGGAAAGTCTCTTTATAGGTTTTTAGAGAGATTCAATGATCTCCCCCAGTGTCCTCACCGTGGATTTGATAATATGAAACTTGTAGAGATTATTTATAATGGTTTAGACTATTCGACCAAAGCCATGGTCGAGTCTATGTGCGCTGGTGAATTCACTAGTAAAAATGCTGATGATGCTTTTACCTTATTAGGAGCTATCGCTGTGAAATCCCAACAGTGGGAGTCTTGTGTGGAACCCCCTAAAAGAGTCTTGGTCAATAGAAGTAGCACCAATATGGTAGATACAAGTTTTGCGTCAGATGCCAAGTTTGCTGCTTTATCTAGAAGGTTAGAAGCGTTAGAAATGGGTCAAACTAAAAATAAGTCCCTTGTTAAACCTAATAGAGCCTCTAAAATATCTAGTTTTGGAATAGATCCCGATAAATCATTTTGGGAAGGTCAGGTTAGTGAAGAGCAAGCTCATGCTGTCTATAACAATGCTAGGTTTGAGAACCGTCAGAAGTTTGACCCCTACTCAGAGACCTACAACCCTGGTTGGAGAAACCATCCTAATTTCTCTTGGTCTAAGGTTCAGAATCAAGGCCAGTCTAGTAATTCTCAGCCTCCCCCAGGTTTTGGTTATACTAAGAACCCTTCAGGACAGACCCAAAACCCATCTGAGAATAGAATAACTAGCTTAGAGGAAACCCTTAGTATATTAAGGAACAGCCAGGAAATGCTATCACAAATCCAGGAAATGTTAGTAAAAAGCCAGGGTAATTTTCAAGAGGAAACCAAACAGAATTTTAAGAATAGTGCCCAGTCTTTTGCTAAATTAGAACTTCAAGTCGGCAAAATAGCTAAGTATATTAATGAGGGAGAGGAATGAAGGTTCCCTAGTCATATTGATCCTAACCCTAGAGGAGAGAAATCGTACAGTCATGTTAACTCTGTTACGACCCTTAGGAGTGGAAGGAAAGTTGATAATAAGGTCGACATACCTGAAAGTGAACATGCCGTAGTTCACCCTTATGAGCCAGAAAATGAGGAGACTGATAGAGTCTCCAAAGAGACCAATGAGGGTCCTGATGAGCCCGGCTTTGTTCCCAGAGCCCTGTTACCCCAGCTGCTAGTTCCGACTAAGAGGGATTCCAACTTTAATGATATATTGGAGGTTTTTAAGCAGGTTAATATCAACCTTCCATTATTAGATGCAATTAGGCAGATTCCCTCTTATGCCAAGTTCCTTAAGGACTTGTGTACGCGAAAGCGTAAGCTTAGTGTCCAGAAGAAAGCCTTCATAGCTAGTCATGTGAGTTCTATTATTCAGAATACCACTACTCCTAAGTATAAAGACCCAGGGTCCCCTACCATTGCTTGTACAATAGGTAAGTACCTTGTTGAGAAAGCGTTGCTTGACTTAGGAGCCAGTGTGAACTTACTGCCATACCATGTGTACCTTAAGCTAGGACTTGGTGAGATGAAACCTACCCAGATAACACTTCAGTTAGCTGATAGGTCCGTTAAAGTTCCTCGTGGTGTGATCGAGGATGTTCTCATAGAGGTTGACAAGTTTATTTATCCAGTGTATTTTATTATCCTAGATACTCAACATGTCCCTGACCCAGAGAACCAAATACCAGTGATTTTAGGTCGCCCGTTTTTAGCCACGTATAATGCGATCATAAACTGTCGAAATGGTATTATGAATCTATCTTTTGGTAACATGACTATTGAGTTGAATATTTTTAATTTCAATAAGCTACATTCTGAGCTAGATGACACGTGAATTGAAGAGGTCAACATGATAGGAACCTTAGTTCCGAAGTCTGTACCAAACACCGAATCGGAAGATCCATTAGAGAGTTGTCTAGACCGTTTTAGCATGGATTTCGACGATGATAGCAACATTGAACAAGTAAATGCTCTGTTGGATTCTATTCCTATGTTAGATACCTATAGATGGAAATATAGGTTTGAACCATTACTAGCTACCGAATCTACCTTAATCCCTTATTTCGAAGAGCCTAAAGATCCTCCTAAGTTGGACCCCAATTATGCATTTGTAGGCCCATCTGAGGTTTTGCCTATAACTTCCGATTTGGATAGTGATCATGAGATTAGGCCAGTAACTGTGCTTCAACACAATAAGGAAACTCTAGGGATGACCATAGAGGATATGAAACATATAAGTCCTATAGCTAGTATACCTCAAAAGAATTTAGAGGATGAACCAACTGATTATAACTCAGAGAAAGCAATTGACCTTTTTCAGGAACCGGATGGTCTAGAAATTAGGAATATTGTGACTAGTTTATCTAGAGACACCCAAAACTCTAAGTTTGGGGGTAGTGAACTAGAAGAAGCTCTAGAGTATTTTAAATACTCTCCGGATCCGGAAACTCAAGTCATAGTTAAAGGTCTTACGGAGAATAGTGATTACCCTAAATTTGGGGGTAGAGATTGTCAATTATCCCCAGTAGAAGTCCCTAACTTGGGATTCAAGCCTAGTGCATCTGAGGTATCGCTTGAGTCTATTCAGACTCCACAACCTGATCCGCCTGATACTGTTCATGAGGAAATCCATATATTAGAAACCCGTTTTTCGGATGAATCTATTTTTCAAGACACTCTTATGAAGCCCAACTGGAGGCTCTGGATAGATTCGGTTGTCTTGCAAGAAACCTTAGATGAGGATGTGCTCATTCTGTTCATTTTTCTGAACCAGTGCAGTTGTCTCATATTGGTGTTAGCTCTATTTGGTATTATGGACCCACAACTTTTTCGGCTATTGGTATATGACTTTGGAAGGTGAAGATCTTTTTTGAGGTATTTGATGTCTGGCTGAAGACTTTAAACTTAGTACTTCTTGGGAGGTAACCCAATCTCATGCAACATGGTAATATCTTTCCTTAACTCTTTTTCTTCAAGTGGTAACAGTTTCTCCTTGTTCATGCTTTTAATTTTATCTTTAGAACATCGAGGACAATGTTAGATTTAAGTTTGGGGGTGGGGAAGAAACTTTTTGTTAGCTTTTAGTTGCAATAAATAAACTCCAGAGCCTAGAAATTTATGCGTATTCAGGATGACACTAGCTAATCTAAGTGGATGGAAGCATCTTGGTTGTAGGAGTTGAGGAACCAATCTGATTAGATGGAAACATCTATAGAGTCTATTCATAAAAGCACAGAGCTAAGGTGTTAGAAATAACATGATAGTTGCACCATATCTCGTTGAGTCCTTTTCATTTCTTTTTTTTTTATTTTATTTTTTCATCTTAAACTATGTTTCTCTAAGTGATTAGGTGGGGCACACGATTCAAGTTGTTACCACTTCTAGGGTGAATTAGAGTGACTGAGTTACTAAAAAAAAAAAGAAGACCAGACCAGTTAGACCAATCGGAATAAGTATTAACACTTGGACCTGTTTCCGTCGCCTAAGCAAGCGTGAAATGCAGGACCCGTGGGAACTAGCATGTAATCTGCTGACAAGAAGCATGCGCTTGGATCAAAAAGATCTATTCATGCCGTTAAGTTAAAAAAAATGGTTATTGTTCTGTGTAGTCAACTGCTGGTTCCTTTGTATTTGCCAGTTTTTTGACCTAGAGTTAGGTTATCGACCACTGGTTCCCTTGTATATGCCAGTTGTGTTGATATTAGTCAGACCGGTATCGCAGTCCATTAGGATAGGTTCATTCTGGCAGTGGCCTTCATACAGATTTGTGAAACATCGATCATTTGGTTAACATCAAAACCATCTACATTTTTCTATTTCCATCTCCTTTTTTCTATCCATATGATTAGTTTGACTCCGAATATGATGTCCATAGTGCAACTATCTGAGTAGAGCTCTGTCACTTTATATGAATTTTAGTATGCTTGAGTGTAAACTCGTGTACAACAATTGGAATTTCGCATCAGGGTACTTCCTCCTGTAATCAGTGATTGTAAGCCAACCAAGGAGATTCTTTAGTGCCTTCCAAGGTTCTTTGTAAATAGCTAGGGTATGGAGTAAAGGTTTTGTGGGTAAACCCTTCGGAGACAACACTCCGCCACTAGGGACACCTAATGGTTTAACGGCTTACTGCACGTGCTAAGTGTAGTCATTTTATTTTAGATTAGATTTGCTCGAGGACTAGCAAATAATAAGTTTGGGGGTATTTGATAGACACATTTTTGTGTCTAGTTTGTCCTCAATGTCCGTATTGTTGGAACTCTATTTTTGTACTAATATTGTGTTTTTATGTATTTTTAGGAAATAAACATTTTTGGAAAGATCTGCTCGAAAAATTATGCGGGGCATCCCCGGAGGACATTTGTTATTCATACTCTCATTTTGGTTAAGGGGAAACCCAATTACTAAGGGGCACCTCAGTTGGGCATTTGCTATTTACACTCCACATACGATTAGGGGCACTTCATCTCTTTAAATTCAAAAACTTTTTTTTTTGGCGGGAAATGAAGTTCTCAACTGTTAGAGTTTCAATCAACAAAATGAAGGTGTTTTAGGGAGATTCAATCGCTCAAACTTGGTAGGAAGATGTGATATGGCATGAGGAACACATTATGGGCAGTGGGTTCGATCAGAAGTGGCTGGAAAACGCGTGATGATCCTTGAGCACAAAACAGAGCACGTGCACTGTAGCACGAGCAAAAATGGAGTTCTTGTGTGCATGGAAGAGTCCTACTAGCGTTGGAAGAGTGTTGAGGCGTGGAGAAGACATTTGGGAGCGTGCATGATCAAAGTTAACGCGTGCATGGGATTAAAAATGGAAATTTTCGTTATTATTGGCAGCCGAGAATATTTGGATTAAATGGACAATATATGCAATCAATGGTCGGATTTTTTTGGCTCCAATTCACTATTAATACAAGGAAAAACAGTTTGGGAAAGGATAGCGAAGTTTAGAGAGAATCGGGAGAGGTTTCGGGCACTACAGAGCAAGAAAATTGAAGTTGCAGAGATTCTGGTTCTGTTGTTGCTGCTGCTCGAGGAGGAAGAAGAAGAGGAAGAACAGACTACCAAACGCAGTCGTTTACCAACCAAGACAACGACTGTCGCCCGTGGGTCATAGTTTTCCAACGACAACAACACTTCATCTCTATCGTTGATTCTGGACGCCTTTTGTGGGTCGCAGAGTCCTGTTTTATATCATTTTCTTGTCTTTCTCTTCATTGTAAAACACTTTTGAGCATGAATGAAATATTTTGAGAGGTTTTCCAACATGATGAGCGGCTAAAATACCTGGTGTTTGAGGCAATGGAGGATTTATTCACTCATGTTTGATTGGTAATATTTTTATTTATAATTTCGTTAATTATTTATTTTATTTAATTCACTTGGATAAAAATATAAAAAAAGGATAAAATGGTTTTCTTAATTATTTGTGAATCAGTTTGATGTTTTATGCTTAGAAT
>NC_039364.1:261749198-261758146 GCF_003573695.1 Papaver somniferum | reverse complement strand
CATCCCCGGAGGACATTTGTTATTCATACTCTCATTTTGGTTAAGGGGAAACCCAATTACTAAGGGGCACCTCAGTTGGGCATTTGCTATTTACACTCCACATACGATTAGGGGCACTTCATCTCTTTAAATTCAAAAACTTTTTTTTTTTGGAGGGAAATGAAGTTCTCAACTGTTAGAGTTTCAATCAACAAAATGAAGGTGTTTTAGGGAGATTCAATCGCTCAAACTTGGTAGGAAGATGTGATATGGCATGAGGAACACATTATGGGCAGTGGGTTCGATCAGAAGTGGCTGGAAAACGCGTGATGATCCTTGATCCCAAAACAGAGCACGTGCACTGTAGCACGAGCAAAAATGGAGTTCTTGTGTGGATGGAAGAGTCCTACTAGCGTTGGAAGAGTGTTGAGGCGTGGAGAAGACATTTGGGAGCGTGCATGATCAAAGTTAACGCGTGCATGAGATTAAAAATGGAAATTTTCGTTATTATTGGCAGCCGAGAATATTTGGATTAAATGGAGAATATATGCAATCAATGGTCGGATTTTTTTGGCTCCAATTCACTATTAATACAAGGAAAAACAGTTTGGGAAAGGATAGCGAAGTTTAGAGAGAATCGGGAGAGGTTTCGGGCACTACAGAGCAAGAAAATTGAAGTTGCAGAGATTCTGGTTCTGTTGTTGCTGCTGCTCGAGGAGGAAGAAGAAGAGGAAGAACAGACTACCAAACGCAGTCGTTTACCAACCAAGACAACGACTGTCGCCCGTGGGTCATAGTTTTCCAACGACAACAACACTTCATCTCTATCGTTGATTCTGGACGCCTTTTGTGGGTCGCAGAGTCCTGTTTTATATCATTTTCTTGTCTTTCTCTTCATTGTAAAACACTTTTGAGCATGAATGAAATATTTTGAGAGGTTTTCCAACATGATGAGCGGCTAAAATACCTGGTGTTTGAGGCAATGGAGGATTTATTCACTCATGTTTGATTGGTAATATTTTTATTTATAATTTCGTTAATTATTTATTTTATTTAATTCACTTGGATAAAAATATAAAAAAAGGATAAAATGGTTTTCTTAATTATTTGTGAATCAGTTTGATGTTTTATGCTTAGAATATATTCTTTGATAAATCATGCTTAAGGATTACAACTTAATATTTGGTCACCTTTTAAATTAAAAAGTGATTTAATAAGAAAAGAGCTTAATAATAATTTCTGAAATATTATTTATAACCAATCAACTTGAAGTAATAGTGAATCCTGAGCCTTAATCTTTCTAAAATCTTGACATTACTATTAATTTCCTTCATTTATTTATTTGTTTAAATCTTAAAAAAAAAAAGAGTTACCTTCACAAGTTCGAAAAGAACCCAGTTTTCACCACTATCTACAACGACATTTGAGTTACACCACTTGGTTTCTGTTTCACTTCAAAGGTGCGAGTGTTCCTTCCATAAATTCCCAGTGATGCTAGCATGGTTTGGGCCATGCATGTTCCAAACCATTTCAACTATGAGTAAGTCACCTATAACTGAAGCATGGGATGGGACTTGTATATGAGAATTCAGCTTGTGCAAATCAAACGTTGCTCTTGTGTTCCTGTCGCATTTGTTGGAAGGAACCATGGTCATGTCATCTGAGTAATTTTGTCATGAGCTTGAGAATGTTTTTATCGTGGTGGAGCAAGAACTACGCTCCATCTGAATCCAAAGCAAAAGTTGAAGCAGAAACGCACACTTTGAATAGTAAACCGAAGATCATCAAAAACACAAGAAATAAAAATAGGCTTAACTGGGTCAACACAGGTCAACATTGGTCTTTAGACCAAAGGCAAAGACTTGTATAGAAACTAGTTGGGGGCCTTACGATACGGGGAAGTGCCCTCCCTTTACATCATCATCCGAAGAAGAAATATAGGTAACCTACAGAGACTTTCCAAAAAAAAAAACCAACCACAAGAGGAAAGCACCGCACCTTGTCGATTGATTCGAGTTTCCTTTTGTTTTTCATATTTCTTTAAATAGCCCGGAGCTGTTGCTTTGTTCTTGATAGTTTCGGAAATAGTTAAAGCTATATAAATACCTCACGGTCTCACCTGTAGAACTCATTGAAATCCAATCTAGCTATTCTGTTAGTACATATTATTGTTGGGTGTTGAGTCGAAGAAGATGGTTTTATCAGAAGATCGTGGTTACCATTATTGTAGTTATTTAGAAAAGATGATAAGATTCCCGGAGGAAGTCCATGCTCTTTTAGAAAAGCATTCAAAATACAAGACCATCGACGAATTTTCTGATGCTGCGGCATATGATGTAGAAGAACTAAGCCGTGCCGATCTCCAGTTAGAGTTCGAGAAGATGAAGGAGCTGAAGGCTGCTCTGCGCCATCAGATAAAGTGTTACAACCATGCCGCCAATGACTTCAATGAGTCAGCTCATGGTGTTTTAGTGGACTTGATACAAAAGGTTTGAAGCATCTTACTTTTGGCAAATAGTTGTTATTATTATTGTCGGATCCATCAAACAGTCAAATTATTATTAAGTCTTAGGACAAGTTAGTTCTAATTTAGTCGATTAATCCTCCGTTTATATTATTCAGTAGATTTAAGCTTAACTCTTCGTTTTTATATGTAAACAGGTTCCTTACCACAGAGAGGTGCCCCAATATTTTACATTATTCACTCCCTGTCAGAAACGCACGATAGATCTATTGCGTCCTTCCCAAGTAAAGCAGGATGCCCAAGAGAGCATGGACAAGAAGGAAGCTGTTCGATTACTTGAGGAGCTGCAAGCACAAATTTCTCAAATAGAAACCAAAGCAAAGTTGGAAGATGAAAAAAGTTATTCTACTGCTCGATTGTGGTGGGTGGTCAGTAGATACACTAGTGCACTACAAAAAAAGCTGGAGAAACCGCCATGGCCGTTGCAAGGCATGCTGAAGAAGGTAAAGAGAGTGGGAGAGGAAGATGCTGCACAAGCTGATCCAAATGCAGTGATAGTAAGTTCTCCACCTTCTCCCGCTACTCCACTCCCTTCTGCTTCTAATCCTGTTGCATGTGGGACTCGTGGATCCATTCGCCGATCTGCTCCTATTTCTCAAAGGACTCGAAGCAAGTCTAGAAGAATTTAGTCATAAGGAATTTGGTTGAACAAAGAATATGCCAGAAATTGGTAAAGCATTAATAAGCAACAACAGGTGAATCAAGATGAAATGTAGGATTAACCGGGTTCAGATGCCGTTGCAGTGGTACCGACGATATGATTGCAGTTTTGATTATAAATCCTGTTGTTAAAACTGCTAAGATTATTATTTTATTACACTCAAACTAAATTAACTTGAGTAAAAACGTTGTTGGAATTTAAAATTTTATGATATATAAAAATAAAATTTGCCCACCCCTTTTGAGTTAAAATTTGCTCGTTGAAAACATTAGCTAACCTCAGAGAAGACCGAGCGCTTTGGTGTCGATAGACACAGCCACACCATCCCATTCATGCTGGAAATGGATAAATCCCAAATGAATTTAAACCCGAACAAAAAAAATCATTAAGCATGGATCCGCTACTCCACTTCAACGAGAGACCTAGAAAGAGGGTTGCATCTACAACAGGTGCCTCTAATATTAACTACCCAATCTGCAAATCTTTTCCTTGGGTGGTACACGTTACAGACATTTTTGTTAATATATCTAGTGACTAGTGTACAAGTTCATTTACAGCAGCTGCCCCTAAACCTGATACTTGGATTGCAGTTGACGAGCAAAAGTAGAAAATGGCAAAAGAGCCTACACATTTTGTTTGGATGCTATCCATCGGTAGCTTCAGAAAGAACTTTTTGCTTCTCCAAAGCCATGCTAAGATGGTTTATAAAGTTTTTTTGCTAAGATAGTGGCCGGAAAAATGTACCCTGGTTTAAAAAAATTTTGAACCTGAAGTTTAACTATTGTATAGAGTAGATAAACTCTAGTACTCCCTTTGCTTGCATGATGGATCGACAAAACAAGTTCCCTAACACAAAAACAAAGACTGATGAGCAAGGGAATTTAACACGATGAAAAGACGGAAACAAAGTGATATACTTGCTTTGAATCTATAAGCTTCTTGTAAAACTCATCCGAGTCCCCCTCTTGTAATGACTTTAAACAGCTAAATTTTGAAAAATAAGCACGTTCTGCAAGTTGCGGCAAGTTTTTGCTTGGTTAAATCAAAAAAAAAAAAGATCATTGTTATCCCAGCAACTTTACACCTGCTGGAAATTTGAGTTCCTACAATAAAGTGACAAACCCTCCTACACATAAGAGTTACTTCAAGCTTATAATTTAGGCAAGGCTAGCGTTATAAATACAAAATGAGTCTTTTTTCCATATGAAACTTCCAGATGTTGCAATAATATGACACTAAAAGTAACTCAACACTTAACAGCTATATGTAATAGCAATCAGTGATGGCGAGGCTTACTAAGGAACGCCAAATTGGGGGATAAAAAAAGTAATCGGGTATATAGATTACTTCCCCCAACTCATGGTGTGTGCTAAGGGATGATTTTTGGGTATGAAAATACTAAAATACCCTTTGCTCAAAATAGAAATGAAAAAACAGAAGTTTAATGCGCTCCAGGAGGTCTCAGGTTCGAGTCCCCAATGACATAATATTGCAGGAATTAACATGGAAGGTATTGTTAGTTTGCCCCCCTTGTGACACAATCTCAGCCCCCTCCCTCCGATTCGGCTCCCTTGGCTAGGTTACCCATGAGGCTCGTTGGTAGGTTAGCACAACAATCTGTTCAATTAATGTAGTAGTATGTCGTGGGAGCTTAGCTTGTTACGCTTCCAACTAGTTTCATGTAATAATATCTATCCAATAATATAATAAATTTAAAATAAATAAATAATAATAATATCCCCCATTTATCTCACTCCCTTGAAAACGATTTTTTTTTATCATTCGGAAGTGATGAGGACCATGCCGGTAGTGATGAGGACCATGCCGGAAGTGATGAAGACCATGCCGGAAGTGATGAAGACCATGCCGGAAGTGATGAAGACCATGCCGGCATAGATGAAAACCATGCCGGAAGTGATGAAGACCATGCCGGTAGTGATGAAGACCATGTTGGAAATAAAAAATTTTACATCGTCGGAAGTGATGAATACCATTCCGGAATTGATGAAGATCATGCCGGAAAATGGTGCCGGCATGCTTGGTAACTAACATTCAATGACGGAACTGAGTGCCGACATGCTCGATAGACATCTATCAATGCCGGTAGTCAAGTGAAAAAAATTTGAAGTTTCCTGGATACTTTTCATCATGTGCCGGCATAGAAATTTAAGCATCATACCATGCCGGAAGTAGTGCCAGCATGCTCGAAACTGACTGTGCCGGCAGCGGACTGATTATAACAAAAAAAAGGTTTTGAAGATCAAAACCAAAAAAAATTGTTACAAGCGGACCCCCCGGATAGTGACAAACATTTAAGAAAATTTCCAACAAATGCCGGCATGGTTTTTTCGGTTGAATACAATGCCGGCACCGAGCTACTGCAACAATGGTGGATTCAAAGAAAAAAAATCAAATTTTCAACCTCTTAGCAGCAATTCTCTATTCACAATCATCCTCCACTTTCACCAAAAAAAGTTCCCTCTCAATTTTTTTTTCTTCTTTCTACTCTCATCTCATTCACCCAAATACAAATCCAAATACAAATACACACTAATCATTTAACAAATACTTAAGATTTTTACTAATTATTATTAATCACTAAACCTGATTAGTGAGGAGTAGATTAGGATTTAAAAAATACTTAGATAAGGGGTGACTCTGATTTGATAATTATCCCCCAATTTCGCGTTCTTACTAAAATAACACTTACTGATTTAAGACTAGGAGAAATACAAAAAGTTTACATGTGCAGGTTTCCGTTAAAACGACTAATTTTTGTTGTTTATCATGTCGCTCGACTTCCACATAAAACAAGGAAACATCCCACTATCCAGTACGCTAGGCAGCTTCAAACTAAAATATATACGGAAGACAAACATAGGAACAAGTATTATAAGAAATCCATCAGAAATCTTTGTCGTTAAAAGTATGTAACATTCCTCTTTGAGCCAGAATTTATACTATTAAAAAATCTGTAATTGTGTGAATTTTGAATCATGTTAAACCCGGCTATTTTGAGAAGTTAATCCCTGACAATATAACTCCAGTAAATGAGTGCAATCAGTTTGCTGCAATCATAAGCCCTTTGGGAGATTTCTTTTGACATATATCAGTGTTTTTTCCCAGAAATATTTTCAGGCACAAAACACAATTAAACTGGTGTTGTTGATGAAAACAGTTTAAATAACAACAAATAATCAAGAATGACAGACATACGAATTTAACGTGGTTAGGAAAATTTTGCCTACGTCCACGGATGAATCTCCTTGGAGAGTGATGTTTTATTGATGTATGAATTACAATGGATTGTTTTTGTCTTCGCTAGCCTATCCCCCCATTTTAGGGTTATAATTCCCTTTATTTATACAATGGCGAATTAGCTCTTACCCTAATCGCGAGGTAAGCATAAATGGTTTTAACTTTTCCTGCACGCCTCCTGGCATAAATTGTATTAATCTTCCTTGCATGCATATTTATTTGCCCTGCATGCCTCCTGGCATTAATCTGCCCTGCATGCCTCATTTCTGTTGTTGACTGCGACTATCAAGCTTTTAATGGTATGACCTGCTGGTAGACTGGCTTGACTGGTTGACAGGCATAACGGGCTGGCTGTATGGATGGAGGATTCCGCCTATGGACATGGCCAGGGGACATGGCCGGGAAATGGTTTAACATCATCGCTGGGAACATGGACGAAAACTGGCTAGAAGTGCGACTGGAAATTTGGCTTCAATAGTTGACCGACGGTTGACTTTTACCATTGACCGGATGTTGACTTTGTCCATCGACCGGTCGTTGACTTTACGAAACGCTTGGACTAGCTGGTAGATACGTCGGTTGGATGGATGGCAGGTTTGGATGAGGGCCAAAAGGTAATTCAGGTAGCAATTTGGTTATTATGTGGCATTTTTACCCATGGTACAAACAATCAACTTCAGGTTTAGGAAAGGGAAGCTGACGGGTTTCGTGAGAATGCTCCTACCAAAAATTGTGTTGAGAGCCTTCTAATTGCCTTGATGGCACAAATCGCACTTGCAGGTCATAATACTCAAGAGCCTTATTCCAATTACCCTCATGTTCATAGGTAATGATTGGAGACTTCAACTGTGACCAAAACGACCACAGACAATACAATATCCAATATCTAAAGCCTATTTTCCAGTAGAATGTACCAGGTTGGGCAGAGGTAATCTCTCGTAAAGATCTTATCTCCAAGATAAAGTTAAGTTTTTACACCGGTTCACCTGCTTGGGCAACATGTCGGAGACAGTAGTAAGTCCTTGGCACCTTCCGTGCCGCGGGTGGAACAGGGGCGGTTACACCATTTTAGTAGGGTTTAGCATTCGCGGCCGTTAAAATAGCATGCCCACTTTATCCATGTCCAGAACAAGCAGGGCTACAGGGAGGATCCCCCCCCTTTCACGATCTTGCTGCCTTGCATAGCCACAGGAGAGAGTTCCTCCTTTCACATATGCTAAGATGGTTTCACATGTTCACTGTTGTAAGGGACAATAGTCGATAACTTTTCGACAGCTAAGCACATGGACCAAACTATTTTTTCTCTCGGATAATCGAGGACAAATCTGAAGAGGTAGTCGGGATAGTTGTCGTTGCGTGAAACTGGGGCCAACCAGCATCAGAGACCAAACAACACTCATACGCCAATACGTATTGTCCCTCTAGGAACGACAGACTCAGGAAGAACTAGCAACTCATGTAAGTGATGACAGAAAATACAATAATCATGAAAAAAAAGAAAGCACGAGTGATCACCGTAAAATCTTGCTACTAGGGTCTTGAAAAGCTTGTACCCTTCATCCACATACACACACATGAATTCAAAGTATTGACCTTGTATGATTGGACGATCCCATATAAGCTATCAGGCTCGTTGATCTGCCTGGCCGCTCATATAAGTATCTAGATGCATTGTGAGAGCTGAAAAAAATCAAATAGTAGATAAGAGAGGTTATGGTCCAAATTTTTGTGGAGGGCAAAAAACATCCGAAAAACGTTGATTTATTGACCTTATTTTTCAGAATTTGGCTTAATATTTGTACAAGCTGGATAGGTGAACAATCATGGCTTTC
Source organism: Papaver somniferum (assembly GCF_003573695.1). Taxonomy (NCBI): domain Eukaryota; kingdom Viridiplantae; phylum Streptophyta; class Magnoliopsida; order Ranunculales; family Papaveraceae; genus Papaver; species Papaver somniferum. The sequence continues at coordinate 261,749,892 of NC_039364.1, read as the reverse complement.
TAAGGTTAGGAAATTGAATTGTTGTTCACACCAAGAGAAAATACATCCAAGAAAAAAATCAAAGGATAATTTACCAGGGGTTAAGGACAAAACACAAAAAGCTCGATACTTACAATGGCCACATTAGCAACAAGAAGATAATCAATTGAAAGCCAGTATACCATGCAATGTAACAACGTGTAAGAATAACACAAAAGCAACCCTCTTTTAAGTGTATTCTGCTATCTAACATGGCAGCTCAAGTGTTAGAGAATTTTTGTAGCTTTTTTGCTTACTAAAATGAAATATCCATGATACTCTTCTTTCAAAGGTGAACCTCAGAGAGTCATGTAAAAACTACTATGTCAGTTTAGCAATTAAGGCTTTGTTGAGACGTTCTTAAAACCTCGAGCCTAAACCTCAATTTTCTTCGCTTGTAATAAACCAATCCCATTTGTTCTCATAAATTTCAAGGTGGTCTCGGCTTTAAATATTTTGAGCATATGAATCTGTCTCTTTTGAGTAAGACTGCATGGAAAATTCTACACTCTCTTACTAATTTATGTATTGTTATCGTTAGATCCAAATATTTCAAAAATGGTAGAGCTTTCCTTTACAATAAAAAACAAGACTCAACATGGGTTTGGAAGAGTATATGTTATGGTCTAGATTTCATTGATCAACACTATTTTGGGGAAGTAAGAAATGGTCTTGA
>NC_039364.1:261745664-261748198 GCF_003573695.1 Papaver somniferum | reverse complement strand
CAATTTTCAAGTGATCGAATGATCAATATGAAACATTTTGAGTCTACATCAAATGACTGTCTCACACAAATAATGTAAGATGTTACCAGGCGATTTTCACAGGATCATCTTTTGACTTTCGTCAAGAATATAAGATGACTTTGATTAAAGCGAAAGCTTACTAACACATATTTCAAGAAATATGTAAGCGAGTTAAACTCAGTTCGAAATATCAAATGTGTATAATCGAAGTCTATATAGATATACGACTTTTGTCTCAAAAAGGAGATAGAGTATGTAGAATTTTGAGTGATAGATGAGTTCAAGTCTCCACATACCTTTTGTTGATGAAGTTCCACAAGCTCCCCTTAGTAGTCCTTCGTCTTCAATCGATGAACGTCGTGAATTCTAATGCTCAACTACACTCTCTATCCTAATCCGAGACTTAGCTATAAGTAGACTAGAAATCAAGACTTATAGTTTTGGCTACTAAGCTTGAAAAACAAGCTTGACATAGCAACACTTGTGATTTCGACTGAGAAGTGCTCTAACAATCTCCCCGTTCGTCAATTTTAGTGACAAAACTATCAATACATATGGATTAAAAAATAAATAAACTTTGTAAATTCTCATCCAAATGTTTGATTTCCTTGTTTCTTCAACATTACTCGAAATCTTCGTCAGTTCCAAGTAATCCAGTGATTCTGAACGTGTTCAACTCAGCATCATAGTTGTTGAAGATCCGTAGCTATAACAATGAGAAAACAGTAGCTCTGAATTATTGTTATACAGTGTCATAACATTTTTACACAACATCAAAGTCCAATTGTATCATAACTTTGACAACAATACCATGGTGATATGTATCGCTCACCCTATTCAATACTTCATCTCACATGAAAACCACTCCCCCTTACATAATGATCCGTAAACCATATGTATTTGTAGTGTGAACCAAACATTAATTCTCCCTCTTTTTGTCAATATAAATTAGCAAAGGTTCGAAAACTAGTGGGATCCTAATAAAATTCTCATGGAGATTCTTCATGACTAAAAGAAAACATATCAACTTTGTTTAGATGCAATCATATAGCCGAAACTAAATGCATTCACCAAGGAGTTAATAGAGATACAAGAAAACTCATACAATATTTCACAGCAGCACTCCCCACAAAGATTTGGAAATTAAGCACAAGTTAAAAAAAATAACTCTCCCCCATAAAATATCATTCCCGAAAGAACAACAAGAGCGAGCTTACTTTTATAATAAAAAAAGATTTTAAAAGAATACTTTAATACCTAACATAAATGTTATCTACGTAGAAATAAATGCGAAATCAAAACAACACTACACTGACGTTCTAAGCCTTGATTGCCCGTATGCGAACCTGATTTTGAGAAACTCCGGGAACCTAATTTGCACACCGGTATGCGTACTAGCGTAAGGTTCAGGTACGAGAATTTTTGTTGAGTTTAGATGGTATGCGTACCAGTTCGCGTACTGGCGAAACCCAAACTTGGTCTGGCTACTTAGTTACGCATACCCGTATGCATAACTAAGTAGATGATGTTCTAAAACCGGTTTTTTCATGAACAATACATTCATATATTAAGTAATCCAATCTTTTGCAAACCTCGGCTATAATGTTCATCACTTGATTCATGTGAATCAAAATCGATTTTGCTTGAACTGTATCTCTTATACGTTTATGAGAATATAAACAATTGAACAAATATAAAACTAGATTCATTTGAGTCATTTGAACTAGTTATGGTTAGAATGAATGAGGTTGATATGAAAATGATTCATATGGCTAACTTCGGTTAATTATTTTTGAGCCAACAAGGTGTACACGTTCTGGTACGGTTACAAGCTAAGTTCGATCTAACGGTTGAAAGATATTAGATTGAGTCAAATCAGGTTTTCATCTATCGGTGAATATTGAATGCTTTGTTACCAAGGTAGCATTTATTTAAAACCCTGATTTGAAGACTGTATAAAGGAGAACTCTAGCAACTAGGAAACCTAATCCCGACACCTCCTGTGTGATACTAGTTGCGACTAGAGTTGATTCTCCTTTAACCTTAGGTTTTCACGAAACCATGTAGGTTAACGACTTGAAGACTTCATTGGGATTGTGAAGCCATACCCAACTATTTTCTCTGTAAATGGGTAATCTGATCTTGAATATTCTATCTTTATTGAGTACTATCTTCTTTAAGATTGGCTCGAGATTTATTCTCTGATAGAGCAAGATAAAAAGTAATCACAAACATCTTCGTCTCAACGTTTGTGATTCCATAATATCTTGTTTCTCTACCATACAATTAAGATTATTGTGATGTGATTGATATTTCTAGGCTGTTCTTCGGGAATATAATTCCGGTATATCAATTGTTGGTGTTCACCTTGATTTATCAAAAGATGGAACAAAAATCGTAGGTTTATCTGTGGGAGAGAGATTTATCTATCCAATAGATTTTTCTGTGTGAGATAGATTAGTTTATCAAGTCTTCAACTTTAGGACGTGGCAACTCTTAGTTGTGGGTGAGAT
>NC_039364.1:261743479-261745603 GCF_003573695.1 Papaver somniferum | reverse complement strand
AGTTAAGGGAATCAAGTGCGTAAACTCCTATTGGGATTTAGAGACGTAAGGAGCGCTACTGTACCTTGATCAGTGTGAGATTGGTTAGGGATCAACTACATTCCAGTCCGAAGTTAACTTGTAGTAGGCTAGTGTTTGTAGCGTCTTAATACAATATGGTGTTAAAATCTGGACTAGGTCCCATGGTTTTTCTGCATTTGCGGTTTCCTCGTTAACCATAACTAGTTCAAAGATGATATCTTTCAACCATTTGATCGAACTTAGCTTGTTACACACAAATCAAATGTGACTTCATTTAGTTATTGGTAACCATACCTAAACGTGTACACCTTTGTTGGATCAACAATAGTTAATCGAAGTTATCCATATAAACCATATTCATCTTAACCATAACTAGTTCAGATGACTCAAATGAAACTAGTTCTAGAATTGTTCAGTTATTTATATTCTTATAGAAGTATACGAGACACAATTGAAGAAAAATCAATTTTGATTCACTCGAATACATTGATGAACATTATAGCCACGGATTGTAAAAGATTTCATTCCTTATTATATAAATGTATTAGTTCGTGAACAAACCGATTTTAGAACATAACCTACTCAAGTATGCAAACGGGTACACATACCTAAGTGGTCGGACTAAGTTTGGGTTCGCCAGTATGCGTACTGGTATGCATACCACCAAATTCAGTAAAGTCCCGAAACTTGAACCTCACGCTTGTACGCGTACTTAGTTCCCGAACCTGTTAGAGCATTGCTCGGTTGAATCCACCAAGCGTTGGTATGTCAAGTTTGGCTGTCATATTTTAGTGAATCAAAACTCATGTTAAGATTCCCTTGATTATGTACTAGAGTCAACTTCGTATAGGTTAGCTTGAAAGTATTAGGATATGAGACATTACAAGTATTGCGAAGTCTTGAAGATATGAAGAAGCAAGGAGCTACAACAACTAAAATCATCCTTCCACTTGAGGTTAGTGATATTTGACTTGAACTGTTTCATTCCCTAACGTATATTTCAAGTCGTGCATAATGGAAACATAACTGCGAAGCATATTTGAACTCTAGATAGACATAGTATTAAGGAATACAATACGAGGTTTATTGCTTAACCATTAAACTTTGTAGATAAGACACCACCATAATCATCTGAATGCTATTGTGATTATGTATGGGTATGAGGTGAGTATTTCATCCTATGTAACAATGTTTACATGTGTTCTAAGGAAGTAAGTTCATAAACTCGTTTGTGGACCGAAAAGGAAATTGCCAGGTGTTATTGGTTTTGTTATTCATTGCATATCTTATGAACAACCAATATGTGTGATAGAGTACAATCGCTCACAATTTATTGTGTTCTTGGTAAAACTATTCACAAAGGCCTGATTTATGTATTGGTATAAATTTTATTAGTAAAACCGATCATAAGTAATCACCTGTGGTATGATCGGGTTTGTATGTCTGACCAATTATGGGAGAGGGGAACCGATCCTAGTAAGGGGTGCAGTACATCAAGGGGAACCGATCCTTGTATGGGTTGCAACAAGGTTTATAGCAGAAAGGGGAACCGATCCTATGGACATGTGCAACCACTATAGGAAAAATATACATCTACAACTGGAGTTTTACAACTCTTTGCTAAACATCGTAGAAAGTCCTATGTTTTACAACTGGTTTCAAAGGAAGAGTTGTCGTATATCATCACTACCAACCCTTAGGAACAAGGGGTTGGCGCTAAGGAAACAAACGACAACTCCTTAAGAAAAACAGTTGTGACGACATTTAGCTATAACAACTTTGTTCCATAAAGGTAGTGACTTAGCCTATCACAATTGTCACAAGAGTTGTTGAAGAATACCAATATATGATAATGAAAAATATGTTAGAGGGGAGATTCGAACATGAACCTACTGCATGGAAGTCTAGCTCATCAACCATCCGTACAACTCACAAGTTTTGTTTTTTTAAATGTATAACAACATTTATGAGTGTTGTTGAAATGAAAATATATAATGTTGGAAAAAAGGAGGTTAGAGGGGAGATTCGAACATGAACCTACTGCATGGAAGTCTACCTCATCAACCATCCTTACAGTTCACACGTGTTTTTTTTTTTTTTTTT
>NC_039364.1:261635104-261743469 GCF_003573695.1 Papaver somniferum | reverse complement strand
TTTTTAAAAAAAAACGTATAACAACACTTATAAGTGTTGTTGAAGTAAAAATATATAATGCTGGAAAAAAATGAGGTTAAAGGAGAGATTCGAACATGAACCTACTGCATGGAAGTCTAGCTCATCAACCATCCTTACAGTTCACAAGTTTTAGTTTTTTGTGTTTTTTTAATAAAAACGTATAACAACACTTATAAGAGTTGTTGAAGTAAAAATATAGAATGTTGGAAAATGAGGTTGGGGGATTTGATCCTAAGCCTCCTGCATGGAAGTCTACACCACTAACCATACCTAAACTATCACAAGTTCTCTCAAGTTTGTGGTTCTTTAATATACTAACTTTATGACAACCCTTTATATGAGTTGTAAAACAAAATATAATGTTCAAAAATAATGCTCAGGTGACTGAGCCGCAAAAAGCGCGAAGCCTTCTCTGTAAACGATCAAATACATTCTTCTCTGTAAACGATCACATACATTCTACAATGACAATGAATATCATTCTATATCTATTAGTTGATGAAAGCATGGGCTGAAATTGGCACCGCATAAGCCAAGTACTTCTCAAACTGGTCTCCTATTGCTTGGAAAAATCTTGCGTATTCTGCATTCACAACAACTTCACCAAAGAGGGTTAAGTTCAAATATGTAACTGCCCTTTCAAAACCATAACTCAAATTTCAAAACAATAAGTTCCAAAGTCAACACATATCCTCAGTAGATTACAGATCTGGGTTACAAATCGATTAGGGTAACAAACCTTTGAGAAGTTGGTGGAGGTGGTAAGTCTTCAACTTTGTGTACGATTACTTGTAGGTGATGATGAAGTTGGTGAAGAAATCTCCTGAGATGATGAAGCCAAAATCGATGTAGGGAGAGATGAAGACGCTGCTCTGTTGAAGACGATGAAGTTAAGGGGAAAAAAAGGATAAGGAAGGAATGGATATGGAAGTAATGATGTTAAGGGAAAAAAAATTAATGTACGGTTGTAGATGAAATGGATGGATTCGTCGTTCTTACCAAGTTTCTAACTTTGAGTAGTCAACTCGCGGCTAGGTTTCGATCTCGGGGCCTGGTATGCATACAATATGCAGAAACAGGTTTTTTTTTAAGGTTTTGTAGAATTTTCCGAAGGAACCTTACCTGTAACTAGATGGATTCATCGTCCCTACCAAGTTTCTGACTTAGAGTAGTCAACTCACGGCCAGGTTTCGATCTCGGAGCCCGGTATGCATACAATATGCAGAAATAGGGTTTGTTTAAGGGTTCGTAGAATATTCCGAAGGAATCTTACCTGTAAATGGATGTATTCGTCGTTCTTACCAAGTTTCTGACTTAGAGTAGTCCACTCGCGAACAGGTTTCGATCTTGGAGCCTGGTATGCATACTATATGCATAAATAAGGTTTGTTTAAGGTTTCGTAGAATATTCCGAAGGAATCTTACCTGTAAATGGATGGATTCGTCGTTCTTACCAAGTTTCTGACTTAGAGTAGTCCACTCTCGGCCAGGTTTCGATCTCAGAGTCGGGTATGCATACAATATGCATAAATAGGGTTTGTTTAAGGTTTCGTAGAATATTCCGAAGAAATCTTACCTGTAAATGGATGAATTCGTCGTTCTTACCAAGTTTATGACTTAGAGTAGTCAACTCGCGGCTAGGTTTCGATCTCGGAGCCTGGTATGCATACAATATGCAGAAATAGGGTTTGTTTAAAGTTTCCTAGAATATTCCGAAGGAATATTACCTGTAAATGGATGGATTCGTCGTTCTTACCAAGTTTCTGACTTATAGTAGTCCACTCGCGGCCAGGTTTCGATCTCGGAGCCTGGTATGCATACAATATGCAAAAATACGGTTTGTTTAAGGTTTCGTAGAATATTCCGAAAGAATCTTACATGTAAATGGATGGATTCGTCGTTCTTACCAAGTTTCTGACTCAGAGTAGTCAACTCGCGGCCAGGTTTTGATCTCGGAGCCTGGTGTGCATACAATATGAAGAAATAGGGTTTCTTTAAGGTTTCGTAGAATATTCCGAAGAAATCTTACCTGTAAATGGATGGATTCGTCGTTCTTACTAAGTTTCTTACTTAGAGTAGTCCACTCCCGGCCAGGTTTCGATCTCGAAGCCTGGTATGCATACAATATGAAGAAATAGTGTTTGTTTAAGGTTTCGTAGAATATTACGAAGAAATCTTACCTGTAAATGGATGGATTCGTCGTACTTAACAAGTTTCTGACTCAGAGTAGTCAACTCGCGGTCGGGTTTCGATCTCGGAGCCTGTTTGCATACAATATGAATAAATAGGGTTTCTTTAAGGTTTCGTAGAATATTCCTAATGAATCTTACATGTAAATGGATGGATTCGTCATTCTTACCAAGTTTATGACTTAGAGTAGTCAACTCGCGGTCAGGTTTCGATCTCGGAGCCTGGTATGCATACAATATGCAGAAATATGGTTTGTTTAAGGTTTCGTAGAATATTCCGAAGGAATCTTACATGTAAATGGATGGATTCGTCGTTCTTACCAAGCTTCTGACTCAGAGTAGTCAACTTGCGGCCAGGTTTCGATCTCGTGGTTTGCATACAATATGAAGAAATAGGGTTTTTTTAAGGTTTCGTAGAATATTCCGAAGGAATCTTACCTGTAAATGGATGGATTCGTCGTTCTTACTAAGTTTCTGACTTAGAGTAGTCAACTCCCGGCCAGATTTCGATCTCGGAGCCTGGTTTGCATACAATATGCAGAATAGGGTTTGTTTAAGGTTTCGTAGAATATTCCGAAGGTTTCATAGTTTAGGGTTTGTTTAGGGATTCATAGTTTGTTTGTCGTTATACCGAATTTGAAGTTCGAATCGACACCGAGCTTCATATTTATCGATTTCGATGATGTATCATGCTAAGTTTTAAGTCAGAACCCTCCCGAAGCTTCATGATTCATAGTTTTTTTGTCGTCATACAAAATTTGAAGTTCGAATCAACACTGAGCTTCATACTTATCGATTTCGATGACATATCATGCTAGGTTTGAAGCATGAACTGAAGTTATTTCATGACTTGTATGACTAGTCAAAATTACTTCATGACTTATGTTACTAGTTGAAATTCAAACCGGAAGCAAAAAGAGAAAGCACAAAAACATAAGGAAAAAGCACAAAGAAAACAAAAAGAGCTTCATATTTATTGATTTCAATGGTGTATCTTGCTAACCCGAGTCTTGCAGTGTGAACTGTAGCTAGTTCATGACATATATGACTAGTCGAAATTACTTCATGACCTATGTGACTAGTCGAAATTTAACCCGGAAGCACATAGAGAAAAGGGCTTGCAGCGCAACTTGTTGCTCGTTTGCCTGCTATGTAACATTTTTAATTGAATTTTTTTTTTTTTGATTTTTTTTTTATAGAGAAAGCACAAAAAAACATAAAGAAACACACATTTTCCTTAATCCATATGATAGTCTTAAATCAAATCTCTACCATCCAAAAATATCCTTAATCTGTATGACCATTTTAAATCAAATATCGACCGTTCAAAGATAGGTATATAGAAGATTAAAAGAGTTCTCACAATTTCTTCACTTCCTCTTTTATCTTCGTCTCTAACCTCTCAAAACTTCCTCCTCCCTCAGGAAAAAAAACCCTAATACAAGAAATCAACTCAACCTTCATCTATTACTTTTGATGCGTTTATGAGTAGATCTTGTCCGATTTTCGTCATTGTTTGTGATTAGGGTTAAAGTAGATTGGAAATTTGTGAATTGATTAGATTTTTTCGATTTCGAAGTTTTGGGGTAAACTGTATTCTCGGTAACAATCAACATCAGCAACTTCTCCATCTCTGATTAAGAAAACCTGTACCTATTAGCTCACCATCTCAAACCCTAACCCAAGTCTCCTAAGCTTCAATTGCTTCAAATCTTCATAACAGAACTCAATTCTTTCATCTCTATAATTCGAACTCAAACGCAAAACCCTAGACTGTTGACAACTCAGATTTCTATGTTTGAGCTAAGAGATGAAATTTAGGGTTTAATTGCTGAGAATCGAGAGATAACTAATAATTATTAGGTGATGGGTTTCTGTGGTTGTTCTTCAAGGGTGAGAAGACTAAGAACTGGTGCTGCTGTTTTGATGGGGTTGAACTCGATCTCAGAGACAAAGAGAAGGGATTTGTCGGGGGTTTAAAGCAAGAGATGTGGATAAATTGGGTTAATTTGGTGAACAGCTGCAAGAATAGATAAGGGGAATTGGTTTCTGGTCGAGAAACAAAGAAGTTGTTGTCGTCAATTTTGGTTAGTTTAATTTCTAAATGTTGGTCGTGAATTCTAGACTGCAGTGATGGTTGCTGGTATTTGGAGAGAGTTAAGACATGGAATTGAAGATTGAAATCAATACAAAAGCATTCAGACTTGGGGATTTTATAATCTCATCCAAGATTAGGTCTATTGATAGATGTTCCTGAGAGAAGGAAGATTTGATTGATGAGTTTGCTCTTTTGGGTTTTTGTTAAATTTGTACTGTGAAGTTCTTGTACTCGATTTGTAGCAGATTGATATCAATATCAGTGAAGTTAGTGATGTTGTATGCTGGGTGGTTGCGGATTTGAGTTCGCTGTGAAACTCAGTTGAGATGAATCATGGGTTTGATTGGAAGAAGATGGCAGCAAAAGCTTGGATAGATGATGTACGTGTTTGAATGGGTGATAGTTACACAGAAATGGTCAATTAAATGGTGATGTTTCCATTGATGCGTAGTATTCTATCAACAATAGCAAATGAATACTGGGTCTTGATTTAATGGTGATGGAAGCGAAATTAAATGAAGGGTTCGATGTTGACTTGAGTTTAAGAAGTTCAGTGAAGTGAAGATGGTGATGGCAATAGCAACAACAAAGACAATATCAATGCATGAATGTGTTTTTGCTGAGATGGTTTAGAAATGTGATCTCGTTGGATGATATAACTGAAGTCAGTGGTGGTTATTTTCTCGAATATGTAATGGGTTCATTCGAATTGGTTGCAAGGGTATTGAAATGAGCTATGCAGTTCAGTGGTTGTAGCCAGATCTGGTGGAGATGATTGATGGTAAGCAGTGCAAGGAGATATAAATCGCGAGAACTCAGGAAGCAACAATAGATGGGACTTTGACAATGGCCTGGGTGCTGGAGAGTTGAACTGAAGCTTAGTTGAGGTGCCAGTTGTTGAATTTCAGTTGGTGCTGCAGTGAATTATATTTAAGTCTGTTTATTGAAATTCCTTTCATCTTCTAACTTAAAGTTGATCCGTTCTTTGTTTTGCTGAGCAGGGTGTTCTTGTTATCAAGGTATAGATCATGTTAGATTAGGATCCCAAAGGAAAGAATGGTCCAATGACTTCATTACCTGATGTTGTTACAATCCACCAACCTAAGAATGAAGAAGACTCATTAGCAGGCCTTCAGTGATGGATCCTACCGAAATCGAAATGTCAGCTCAAATGATAGGTATAGTAGCTTGAATTGGATGGGTTTCTAAATTGGAGTCATTTTTGAGTTCTGTAATTTCTCAGAGGAGGATTTTGAATGATATCACTTATCAAGTTTATATGGTTTTTTTTTTTGTGATGATTGCAGGCTAGGATTGTAAGCTGAGCTTGATATGGTGATTGAGTTGATATGAAATTGGAACTGTATGAATGAATGTATTGCAGTGGATATGCAGAGATGAAGTTGTAGAGCAATTGCAGATGCCGGTTGTTACAATGGCTGCGACGATGTGTTTGAGGTTCCTTGCTAATATGTCACTGCCAAAAGGTTCAAAGATGTACTTGTCCGACAACCTATTGCAATTACAGTAAGTAGTTTGATTTTTTAAATTGAAGCTGTTAAAATGCGTTTGTTTGACAAGAATTCTTTCAAATGAATCTGTTTTTTATTGGTTGTTCCATTTATGTTTTTATCAGTTGTCCCATCTTTTCTTTTCTTTTCTTTCGTTGCGCAACACACTTTCATACAAGGTGATTTGAAGTTAGATAGGTAATGCAATTGGATTGGCAGGTCTTGAATGAATGTAAATGTGTTACACCGGCAGGTTAATGTGAAATATTTTCGGCAGTTCGGTTTCGGCTATAAATTTTTTTTTCAAAATAGTTTTATGCACACAACTTCTAATAAGAGTTGTGGTCTATATTTCAACTACACAAACCAATGGTTGTGAAAGAATGTCTTTACGACATAACTAGGTGTTGTCCAACATAGTTCTACAACTCTAACAATTGTCGTGCAAATCTTATTCATAATAGTAATAAGAGTTGTTACATATTTCTACATACACATCCTAGGTTGTCTAAGATAGTCCTTTAACTTATACGAGTGTTGTGTTACCGAATTTTTGGAAAGCTAGTGTGACTATGCACAGTACTCACATGGAGGTAGAACCGTAACTTGTTTTGGTAGAACCGTTAAACCCATGATTGTGATTGAATGTTGGTTTGATCAATCACATAGTTCTTGAAAGACATATGAACCGATTCTAAACTTGTTTGGAAGTGTGGAAAATCGATTTCAAGGTTGTAAGTGTGAAAGAGAACTTACAAAGTAAAGATGTCGACAAACTTTGAACACGTGCCGTGAATGTTTATTTCTATAATTGTTCAAAGATATTCCTTAACGGCTAAGGGAAGAGAATCCCAGGATCAAAACATAAGTAAGTTAAGAATCTTTTAATTAAGGTTATTAATTTCATTTTGTAGGAAATTCCATAATTGGTAATGTGCATTTACTAATTAGATTTTCCGAGAGATTTCAATCGTTAGTTTTGGACAGAGCATTTCCAGGAATTATGGAAACCGAATTTGTTCTTTAATGAATATCTTGAAAATATTTTCGTTTTTGGAAATTCCTTGGTGTCCAAACTTCCTTGTCTATAAATACACGAAGTTTGCCTTTCTTGCAAACTAATCCTTCGTAACAACAAACTTCCTCTTTTGTTGTTGTTACTGGTGTAGCCGCCTATTCGGAGAGGAGAGTAACCTAATTAGGCGAAATCTCTTATGACCGCTCAGTTTAAAGTCTTCTTTGGTATTGAGAAGCTCTAGCGTGTACCGTTGGTGGGAAACTAGATAATTGCGGTTTGTCTTTTGTTTTCGATTGATTTGATTGACTAACGGTGGTTGAAATATGATTGCACCTAGTTTGTTTATTCTTGAGAATCTTCTCTTCTAATATAAGATTCACTCAAACTAGTTCAGAGTTTAGACATAGATCTTTAGACTGTTTTGAGTTCTAAAGACGATCTTGTGATAATCCATTGTTAACAGACTCCGTTTTGTGCGTGATTGATTACAAGAGATTCAAGTGATTGTGTGCAGGTTTTTATTGAAGATTTAAGAAGATTTGAAGACAAAGAAGATATTGAACATCTGACTTTGGTTTTATAATCTTTGGTGTGCACAACACTTGTTTGGGTAAAAGATGATCCAATTAATAATCGGTTTATCCTTGTGGTAGATTGGATTGATTAATTGAGTAGATCGGCATCAAAAAGATTCTTCGGATTAAAGGTATTGTTGGTTTAATCTTAAACGATTACTTTGGTAATTGAACATAAGGTAGATCTAAAGACCCTACGAAGGAATTTATGTTAAGATAAACTGAAGAGTCTTTGTCTGACTCATATCACTTGGTTGTATAGAGTTGATACCAAACAGATTTATTGTTCCTTTACTGTTTGGAATACGAACCAAAGGAATTGTTCCAAGTACGTGACTTATTCATAAGTCGGAGGCGTGGGAATACAAACGGAACTAGGTGAACTATAGGGTTAGTTACTTGGTATCAACCATACGAAGTTAAGTGTAATTTTGTGTAGCGGCTTAATCATGAGAGTATTCAATTCTGGACTAGGTCCCCGGGTTTTTCTGCATTTGCGGTTTCCTCGTTAACAAAATCTTGTTGTGTCATTTACTTTTATTTTCTGCATTATAATTGTTTTACTATAATTAAAGTAAATTACACAAACGTTGATTCCTATTTACTTGATAAGCAATCCTATTGTGTTTGGTTAAGTCTGAACTTTTGTATCAAGTAAACATACTTCGTTGTTGTATTTTCTTGATCTCATATCCATAGATGATCACACGAAGTGTGAACCGATTAGTTGTATTATCTCGACTCAATCCATAGACAATCACTTTCGGAGCAAATGACTTATAGGTAGGAAAAGTTTTAGCTTGAGGTCTATTTGGGTACCCTCACCTTTTCAAGACCATTATTAACCAAACAGTACGCACACGAGTATGTATACCATGGTTCCCAGACTTGGAATAATTTGCATCAATTACCATACAAGTACGCATACTGTACCATATCCAATCATGGTTATTTTTTCTAAACTCCCATTTCAATCATTGAAACATTCTTGGAAGACGGGAATAGATGTCTCGCACAAACTATTACCTTCAAAGCAATTTTTAAGTGATCGAATGATCAATATGAAACATTCCGAGTCTGCATCAAATGACTGTCTCACACAAATAATGTAAGATGTTATCAGTCCAGTTTCACATGATCATCTTTTGGATTTCGTCAAGAATATAAGATGAACTTGGTTAAATCGAAGCCTTACCAACATATATTTCAAGAAATATGTAGGCGAGTTAAACTCAGTTCGAAATATCAAATGTGTAATCGAAGTCTATATATATATACGACTTTTGTATCAAATAAGAGATAGAGTATATAGAATCTTGAGTGATAGATGAGTTCAAGTCTCCACATACCTTTTGTTGATGAAGTTCCACGAGCTCCCCTTAGTAGTTCTTTGTCTTCAATCGATGAACGCCGTGAATTTTATTGCTCAACTACACTCTCTATCCTAATCCGGGACTTAGTCATAAGTAGACTATAAATGAAGACTTAAAGTTTTGGCTACTAAACTTGACAAACAAGATTGAGATAGCAATGCTTGCGATTTCGACCGAGCAGTCTCGCACAAACTATTAGCTTGTCTCCCATTTCAATCATTGAAACATTCTCGGAAGACGGGAATAACTGTCTCGCACAAAATATTAGCTTCAAAGCAATTTTCAAGTGATTGAATGATAAATATGAAACATTCCAAGTCTACATCAAATGACTATCTCACACAGATAATGTAAGATGTTACTAGGCGATTGTCATATGATCATCTTTTGACTTTCGTCAAGAATATAAGTTGAATATGACCGAAGAGATCCATATGAATTAAATGAAGAGGAGCTTTAGTGAGAATATCTCGAGATGATTTGTGTGGAACTTTCGTTTGTTTACCCCTTTGAATGGCACCACAGACACCATCAATCTTTGCATTGATTTTCGGAATACCTCTAACAAGTTCTTTGTTAATGATCTTTAGAAGGCGATAATTGATGTGACCTAAACGCTAATGCCAAAGATGCGTAGTTTCCACCTTAGTTATATTACAACAATTAGTAAACTAAGTATCAAGAAGATAACAATTATTTTTACTGCGAGTTACCTGAAAAAATATTTTCCCAGTTTTGTCTACAATGTCACATTCATTCGAATTGAAGACAACTTTATGGCCTTTGTCACAAATTTTACTAACAGATCGAAGGTTTGCAGTCATACCTTTAACATATACCACATCATGGATTTCAGGAACGCCAGGAAGTTTGATCGTCCCCATCTTGCTTATGTAGCAACAACTCCCGTTTCTGAATGTTATGGAACCTCCTTAGGTCGCTTGAATTCACAAACCACGAAAGATCTCCAGTCATATGTCAGTTACATTCACTATCAATAAACCATTGAAAGGGCGATGTTGATTTTAGAGCAAAAGCTCTCATACTAACACTATTATCTCGTTTGAGATTTATTGTTAGATTTGTACATCTTTTTAGAGAAATAAACAGTTGTTCATCTTTCTTATGAAGATTACTCGCAACCTTTAAACTTTTCCTGAAAGATGTACATGTATGTTCAAAATGATTGTGAGAATCACAGAACATACATGGACCAACATATTTAATATTATCTGAGTAGTTCTGAGTCCCATCAGGTTTCACAAAGCCTAAACCTCGCTTATCCCCTGACTTGTGACAATTCTTCATAGAAGAATTAAAGGAGTTATTCAAATCCATTGAAGGAACTTTGACAGACTTCAAATCCTTATACTTTGCAATTTCTGCAATAAGATCAAAATTGATTTGGATTTGTTCATCCAACTTTTTCTAGAGAATAACCAGCTCTTCAGAACTTTCTTTAAGATCAGAGTTAAATCCTAGTGAAGCGTTTATAGAGGCTTTACTATCCATAGAGTCAGATCGCTACAATTTTTTTTTTGCTAAGTAAATGATTTGTTGACAGTGGGATCTGAACACACGCCCTTTCGGAGAGTCAGATCGCTACAAACACAGACTTATAAGATCTTAAACGTGTTTTCCTGCTCTGATACCAATTGAAAAAGCCAGGGTCTAACAACCACACCCAATATTTCGCTTATCAATCTGTATGGACTAACTCCAATATACTTTCAATTAAATCAACTAGACAGTCATATTCAATCTTAAGAAAAGTATATCAAAGAGTTATATCTCAATTCTCAATTCAATCTGCAATCAAACAAATAGGAATTTGCGAGACCGTTTAAATATGAGAAATAACTTGGACTGTATCAAAAACCAATATCCAAGTGTCAATCAATTTAATAAACAACCAAAGGTTGGATTCACAATTTATTGAACTTACGCACAACTTGTAACATTTCAATTATATACACAAATATAATATGGAAAAGAAATAACACAAACACCAGAAGTTTTATTTACGAGGAAACCGCAAATGTAGAAAAACCACGGGACCTAGTCCATATTTTAACTCCACACTGTATTAAGCCGCTATAAACACTAGCCTAATCCAAGTTAACTTCGGACTGGAATGTAGTTGAGCGCTAACCAATCTCATACTGACCAAAGTACAGTTGCGCTCCTTACATCTCTGAATCCCAGCAGAACTATATGCACTTGATTCCCTTAAATGATCTCACCCACAACTAAGAGTTGTTACGACCCAAAGTCGAAGACTTGATAAACCAATCCGTCTCACACAGAAAAAGTCTATTGAATAGATAAATCTATCTCCTACAAATATACCTATGAGTTTTGTTACGTATTTTGATAAATCAAGGTGAACAGGAACCAATTGATATACCAGACTTATATTCCCGAAGAACATCCTAGAAATATCAGTCACGTCACAATAATCCTAATTGTATGGTAGCGAAGCAAGATATTGTGTAATCACAAACGATGAGACGAAGATGTTTGTGACTACTTTTTATCTTGCCTATTGGAGATTAGATCTCGAGCCAATCTTAGATAAGATAGTACTCAATCATGATAGAAAGAAACAAGATTAGAACACGCAACTATAGAGAAAATAATTGGGTTTGGCCTCTCAATCCCAATGAAGTCTTCAAGTCATTAACCTACATGGTTTGGAAAAAACCTAAGGTTAAAGGAGAATCGAATCTAGTCACAACTAGTATCACACAAGAGGTGTGGGGATTAGGTTTCCGGGTTGCTAGAATTATCCTTTATATAGTCTTCAAATCAGGGTATGCAATCAATGTTACCTTGGTAACAAAGCATTCAATATTCACTGTTAGATGAAAACCTGATTAGACTCAGGCTAATATCTTTCAACCGTTAGATCGAAATTATCTTCTTAAACACAAATGGAAAGTGACCTCATTTAGATATGGGTAACCGTACCTAAACGTGTACACCTTTTTTGTCTCAATAATAGTTAACCGAAGTTAGGCATATGAACACTTTCATATCAATCATATTCATTTTAACCATAACTAGTTCAAATGACTCAAATGAAACTAGTTCTAGATTCGTTCAATTGTTTATATTCTCATTGAGTTATACAAGACACAGTTGAAGCAAAATCGATTTTGATTCACTCGAATCAATTCATGAACATTATAGCCACAGTTTGAAAAAGATTGCATTCCTTATTATATAAATGTACTATTTCATGAACAAACCGATTTTAGAACCTACTCAAGTATGCAAATGGGTACGCATACCTAAGTAGTTCTTCGCCTTTAATCGATGAACGCCGTGAAGTCTAATGCTCAACTACACTTTCTATCCTAATCAGAGACTTAACAGTAAGTATACTAGAAATCAAGACTTATAGTTTTGGCAACTAAACTTGACATACAAGCTTGAGATAGCAACGCTTGCGAGTTCGGCCGAGCAGTGCTCTAACACACATTAACTCCTCAATCAACCATTTCCCAAATTATACAAGAATCTGCTCCTAAATCTTCAATCACGACATATTATTTACTATTATGGAATCTTTGGACAACCAGAAATGAAGTCATTTTCAAACAATGCCATGCTCCTCCAGAAGACATAGTGGCAAGATCTTTGACAAAAAAACAAGAATTTAAATGTGCAATATCACTCCCAGTTCCACTTGGAGAATCACCCTTCATAATTGCATCAACCAATATCAGAACAACAACTATATAAATAGGATGGTCCATACCAGAATCAGATTGGATAAAAATCAACACTGATGGTGCCGCAACAGGTTTCATTAATTTGTAGGGATTCGAACGCACGAATTGTGATGGCGTATGCACAACCTTTAGGAATAACTACTTTGCTAACAGTCGAAATGTGGGCAACATTAATTACAACCAGACGACAACAGAAAGATAATGGCCAAAAGTTCTATTTATGACTGACTAAGAAAATCTCATGTGTTTCATAAAATCGTCAACTGAAGCTCCTTGGTATATCCCTGGAATGATTGGCGAAATATGACAAAGAATGCGACAAATCCCTCAGTGCAATGTACTTCATAACTATAAAGAATGTAATCAGGCAGCAGATGGTCTAGCAAATTATGCAGCGAATGGAAGCCAATCGGAAAATCTTTCAACAAAAATCTTGGACCCTGCAATTCCACCTTATCTTAACAAAATTCCATTAAACGACTCTCTGGGTACTAGATAACCACGTGTAATAGCGATTTAGATCTGCTTTCTTTATCTTTATGCTTCAAAAAAACAAAAAGAATACCCAACCGAATTATATAAAAAACGGTGCCTATAAAAATTACATAAAGTCTGGCTATATTATTAACAAAATAACGGGACATGTAATAATTACAAGTATTTTCGTTAAGTCATAACAAAACTGTCGAACATATATTTTTAAGTAATTTAATCAGCAGCC
Source organism: Papaver somniferum (assembly GCF_003573695.1). Classification (NCBI taxonomy): domain Eukaryota; kingdom Viridiplantae; phylum Streptophyta; class Magnoliopsida; order Ranunculales; family Papaveraceae; genus Papaver; species Papaver somniferum. The sequence continues at coordinate 261,730,227 of NC_039364.1, read as the reverse complement.
TCGATACATCCACATTCACCAACTGAAGTAATTGACACTCTATAATCGACGGATATTAGTTGAAACAACGGCGGATTATAAACTTGGTAAAACCATCCGGAAAAAATAGTTAACAAGAATCATTTAATATGAACGTTTATATCGACCGGTTATAACATTTTCTTAACCAGGAATTGACCGATGTGAACATCCACATCAACCGATTACAGCCTAAAAAACTAACATAAAAGTATTGGATTTCCTTTAAGGCTTTAATCAGAATCAGCTCATATGAATTCCACATTGGCCTATTCTGGCGTGATGTACTTCCACCACAGAAAACTCAAGAACAGTCGGTCGACGTGGCCATGAACATCGACTTGTTATGTTTTTTGGGGTCTTAAACAAATCAACAATCAACTTTATAACTATTTTTCTACAATATTATTGTAAGTGGTCTTAGCCAACAAGTGAACCGAGCTATACTTCTGAACAAAAACGTCTCTATTAAGAGGCAAAATGACGAATTGCATAAGTGGTAAAGTGAACAATGAAGACAAATATTTGTATATTCAAATACTGAAGCATGGTAATGAATGTGCATCATACAAATTTCTAGTTGAGAGACAGGTCGATGGTAGACTGGTAGGCTAAAAAAGGCACTTTATGTCATATACAAGAAGGACGATGCCAGTACAATCGTTATTTTCTCTTCTTACGACTTATTATATAGATGTTAACCCCAAAAGAAATTAATTATTATCAAGCTTAATCAGATAATAAGAAATTTCTAGTGGAGGCATTCAAGCGACCAAAGAAAGTTACATTTTCTAAAATGGGATTGGTTTTTTTTTTTGCTAGAAAAATTAACTTCATTAAGACAGAAAGAATTACAATTGTTCAGTGCGAAAGTCTGGCTTAAGACCAAACCATTCACCATTGATCCTAGAAGTTCTATAGTATTTGACTGCCACATCTGCCAACTGTGTAAAACTTCTATTTAGAAATTTAAAATATGATAGAACTAAAGGAATCCATAAGTGACTTACAGTCATCTAAAATAGAATTGTTAAACCAACTTAATTGATTATTATTTAAATTCAAATAATCTAAAACTAATTTTTCTTCACTAATTATGCAGACGTCGATCTTTCCTTGCTCTTTTTCCCACAGTACTGCTTCTAATACAACAAAGCTTTCAGCTTCTACGACGTTTCTATTTAGACCTGAGATGATCTTGCACCCGAGGTAGTTCACTGCAAAATTATTCATGATCAATACAATTCCAGAAATATTAATATCTTTGTCAAAAGAAGCATCACAATAAACTATAGTACAGTTATCGAATAAATTACTAGTGACAACATTATAGTCCAAACTGACTGGTTGTATAGGAAGAGAATCTATTTTAGTAATAGGATTTTTGAGATATTGCATAGTGTCATTCACTAATTTAAGCGCCATTCTAGCAGTAGAATGATGATTGAGAGGTTTATTCTGAAAAACGAAGGAGCACCTATCTATTCAGATACACCATGCAATAGTAAAGACATCCACAACTTTATCTTTCATAGAAAAATTAGAAAGCCACTTGGAAATCCAATCAGACATAGATAAATTCAAATTAACATAATAAGAAATTTGGTCTTTGTAAGGAGTAAGTGACCACACTTCCCTGGAAAATGGACAATGTAAGATGATGTATTCAGCAGTCTCAAGAGCGTCAGAGTTGCAACTACTACAGTTCTTGTCAAGACCATTGCTAAACTTAAAGAGATTAGTCTTAGAAGGTAAAATACCCTCATGACACTTACAAATGAATATTTGAACCTTTGGGAGGATTTATACGTTTCCATAGTGACTTATATATGAGATTAACCAATCTAGGATTTTGGATGTACTGGATTTACCCTGAGATGACCTTGTAAGCAGATTAGACTGAGAAATGGAAATTCTTAGTATAGGATGACCAGACGAGCCTGTCGTGTCCTACAAAATGAATTCTAGTATTAAGGATGGACTGAGCATTTGGTGGGGTAAAATAAGCATTTACTAGATCAGGTTTCCATCTCCTAGTATTTTGGTATATGAATTCAGACACTCAAAAATTAGGATTAGGAGCACACACATACAAAGGTTCAACTGGGTTTGGAAACCAGTTGTCCCTGAAAGCAAGCATATCAAGACCATTTCTTACTTCCCCAAAATAGTGTTGATCAATGAAATCTAGACCATAACATATACTCTTCCAAACCCATGTTGAGTCTTCTTTTTTATTGTAAAGGAAAGCTCTACCATGTTTGAAATATTTGGATCTAACGATAACAATACATAAATTAGTAGGAGAGTGTAGAATTTTCCATGCAGTCTTACTCAAAAGAGACAGATTCATATGCTCAAAATATTTAAAGCCGAGACCACCTTGAAATTTATGAGAACAAATGGGATTGGTTTATTACAAGCGAAGAAAATTGAGGTTTAGGCTCGAGGTTTTAAGAACGTCTCAACAAAGCCTTAATTGCTAAACTGACATAATAATTTTTACATGACTCTCTGAGGTTCACCGTTGAAAGAAGAGTATCATGGATATTTCATTTTAGTAAGCAAAAAAGATGCAAAAATTCTCTAACACTTGAGCTGCCATGTTAGATAGCAGAATACACTTAAAAGAGGGTTTTTTTTGTGTTATTCTTACACGTTGTTACATTGCACGGTACACTGGCTTTCAATTGATCATCTTCTTGTTGCTAATGTGGCCATTGTAAGTATCGAGCTTTTTGTGTTTTGTCCTTAACCCCTGGTAAATTATCCTTTGATTTTTTGTTGGATGTATTTTCTCTTGGTGTGAACAACAATTCAATTTTCTAACCTTAGAAAGCCATGATTGTTCACCTATCCAGCTTGTACAAATATTAAGCCAAATTCTGAAAAATAAGGTCAATAGATCAACGTTTTTCGGATGTTTTTTTCCCTCCACAAAAATTTGGACCATAACCTCTCTTATCTACTATTTGATTTTTTTCAGCTCTCACAATGCATCGAGATACTTATATGAGCGGTCAGGCAGATCAACGAGCCTGATAGCTTATATGGGATCGTCCAATCATACAAGGTCAATACTTTGAATTCATGTGTGTGTATGTGGATGAAGGTACAAGCTTTTCAAGACCCTAGTATCAAGAGTTTACGATGATCACTCGTGCTTTCTTTTTTTCGTGATTATTGTATTTTCTGTCATCACTTACATGAGTTGCTAGTTCTTCCTGACACTGTCGTTCCTAGAGGGACAATACGTGTTGGCGTATGAGTGGTGTTTGGTCTCTGATGCTGGTTGGCCCCAGTTTCACGCAGCAACAACTAGCCCGACTACCTCTTCAGATTTCTCCTCGATTATCCGAGAGAAAAAATAGTTTGGTCCATGTGCTTAGCTGTCGAAAAGTTATCGACTATTGTCCCTTACAACAGTGAACATGTGAAACCATATTAGCATATGTGAAAGGAGGAACTCTCTCATGTGGCTATGCAAGGCAGCAAGATCGTGAAAGGGGGGGCTCCTCCCTGTAGCTCTGCTTGTTCTGGACATGGATAAAGTGGGCATGCTATTTTAACGGCCGCGAATGCGTAAACCCTACTAAAATGGTGTAACCACCCCTGTTCCACCCTCGGCACGGAAGGTGCCAAGGACTTACTACTGTCTCCGACAGGTTGCCCAGGCAGGTGAACCGGTGTAAAAACTTAACTTTATCTTGGAGATAAGATCTATACGAGAGATTACCTCTGCCCAACCTGGTACATGCTACTGGAAAATAGGCTTTGGATATTGGATATTGTATTGTCTGTGGTCGTTTTGGTCACAGTTGAAGTCTCCAACCATTATCTATGAACATGAGGGTATTGGAATAAGGCTCTTGAGTATTATGACCTGCAAGTGCGATTTGTGCCAGCAAGGCAATTAGAATGCTCTCAACACAATTTGTGGTAGGAGCATTCTCACGAGACCCGTCAGCTTCCCTTTCATAAACCTGAAGTTGATTGTTTGTACCATGGGTAAAAATGCCACATAATATCCAAATTGCTACCTGAATTACCTTTTGGCCCTCATCCAAACCTGCCATCCAGCCAACCGACGAAGCTACCAGCTAGTCCAAGCGTTTCGTAAAGTCAACGATCGGTCGGTGGACAAAGTCAACATCCGGTCAGTGGTAAAAGTCAACTGTCGGTCAACTATTGAAGCCAAATTTCCAGTCGCACTTCTAGCCAGTTTTCGTCCATGTTCCCAGTGAAGCTGTCAACCATTTCCCGGCCATGTCCTCCGGCCATGTCCATAGGCGGAATCCTCCATCCATACAGCCAGCCCGTTATGCCTGTCAACCAGTCAAGCCAGTCTACCAGCAGGTCATACCATTAAAAGCTTGATATTCGCAGTCAACAACAGAAATGAGGCATGCATGGCAGATTAATGCCAGGAGGCATGCAGGGCAAGTAAATATGCATGCAAGGAAGATTAATACAATTTATGCCAGGAGGCATGCAGGAAAAGTTAAAATCATTTATGCTTACCTCGCGATTAGGGTAAGAGCTAATTCGCCATTGTATAAATAAAGGTAATTATAACCCTAAAATGGGGGGATAGGATAGCTAAGACAAAAACAATCAATTGTAATTCATACATCAATAAAACATCACTCCCCGAGAAGATTCATCCGTGGACGTAGGCAAAATTTGCCTAACCACGTTAAATTCGTGTGTCTGTCATTCTTGATTATTTCTTGTTATTAACACTGTTTTCATCAACAACACCAGTTTAATCGTGTTTTGCGCCTGAAAATATTTCTGGGAAAAAACACTGATATATGTCAAAAGAAATCTCCCAAAGGGCTTATGATTGCAGCAAACTGGTTGCACTCATTTACTGGAGTTATATTGTCAGGGATTAACTTCTCAAAATAGCCGGGTTGAACATGATTCAAAATTCACCCAATTACAGATTTTTTAATAATACAAATTCTGGCTCAAAGAGGAATGTTACATACTTTTAACGACAAAGATTTCAGATGGATTTCTTATAATACTTGTTCCTGTGTTTGTCTTCCGTATATATTTTAGTTTGAAGCTGCCTAGCGTACTGGATAATGGGATGTTTCCTTATTTTATGTGGAAGTCAAGCGACATGATAAACAAAAAAATTAGTCGTTTTAACGGAAACCTGCACATGTAAACTTTTTGTATTTCTCCTAGTCTTAAATCAGTAAGTTTTATTTTAGTAAGAACGCGAAATTAGGGGATAATTATCAAATCAGAGTCACCCCTTATCTAAGTATTTTTTTAAATCCTAATCTACTCCTCACTAATCAGGTTTAGTGGTTAATAATAATTAGTAAAAATCTTAAGTATTTGTTAAATGATTAGTGTGTATTTGTATTTGGATTTATATTTGGGTGAATGAGATGAGAGTAGAAAGAAGAAGAAAAATTGAGAGGGAACTTTTTTTGGTGAAAGTGGAGGATGATTGTGAATAGAGAATTGCTGCTAAGAGGTTGAAAATTTGATTTTTTTTCTTTGAATCCACCATTGTTGCAGTAGATCGGTACCGGCATTGTATTCAACCGAAAAAACCATGCCGACATTTGTTGGAAATTTTCTTAAATGTTTGTCACTATCCGGGGGGTCCGCTTGTAACAAATTTTTTTGGTTTTGATCTTCAAAACCTTTTTTTTTTTGTTATAATCAGTCCACTGTCGGCACAGTCAGTTAATTTTCGAGCATGCCGGCACTACTTCCGGCATGGTATGTTGCTTAAATTTCTATGCCGGCACATGATGAAAAGTATCCATGAAACTTCAAATTTTTTTCACTTGACTACCGGCATTGATAGATGTCTATCGAGCATGCCGGCACTTAGTTCCGGCATTGAATGTTAGTTACCAAGCATGTCGGCACCATTTTCCGGCATGATCTTCATCAATTCCGGAATGGTAATCATCACTTACGACGATGTAAAATTTTTTATTTCCAACATGGTCTTCATCACTACCGGCATGGTCTTCATCACTTCCGGAATGGTTTTCATCTATGCCGGCATGGTCTTCATCTATGCCGGCATGGTCTTCATCACTTCCGGCATGGTCTTCATCACTTCCGGCATGATATTCATCACTACCGGCATGGTCCTCATCACTTCCGAATGATAAAAAAAAATCGTTTTCAAGGGAGTGAGATAAATGGGGGATATTATTATTATTTTTTTTTTTAAATTTATTATATTATTGGATAGATATTATTACATGAAACTAGTTGGAAGCCTAACAAGCTAAGCTCCAACGACATACTACTACATTAATTGAACAGATTGTTGTGCTAACCTACCAACGAGCCTCATGGGTAACCTAGCCAAGGGAGCCGAAACGGCGGGAGGGGGGACTGAGATTGTATCACAAGGGGAGCAAACTAACAATACCTTCCATGTTAATTCCTGCAATATTACGTCATTGGGGACTCGAACCTGGGACCTCCTGGAGCGCAGTAAACTTTTTTTTTTTCATTTTTATTTTGAGCAAAGGGTATTTTTGTATTTTCATACCTAAAAATCACCCCTTAGCACACACCATGGGTTGGGGGAAGTAATCTATATGCCCGATTACTTTTTTTATCCCCCAATTTGGCGTTCCTTAGTAAGCCTTGCCATCACTGATTGCTATTACATATAGCTGTTAAGTGTTGAGTTACTTTTACTGTCATATTATTGCAACATCTAGAAGTTTCATATGGAAAAAAGACTCATTTTGTATTTATAAGTCGAGCCTTGCCTAAATTATAAGCTTGAAGTAACTCTTATGTGTAGGAGGGTTTGTCACTTTATTGTAGGAACTCAAATTTCCAGCAGGTGTAAAGTTGCTGGGATAACAGTGATTTTTTTTTTTTGATTTAACCAAGCAAAAACTTGCCGTAACTTGCGGAACGTGCTTATTTTTCAAAATTTAGCTGTTTAAAGTCATTACAAGAGGGGGACTCGGATGAGTTTTACAAGAAGCTTATAGATTCGAAGCAAGTATATCACTTTGTTTCCGTCTTTTCATCGTGTTAAATTCCCTTGCTCATCAATCTTTGTTTTTGTGTTAGGGAACTTGTTTTGTCGATCCATCATGCAAGCAAAGGGAGTACTAGAGTTTATCTACTCCATACAATAGTTAAACTTCAGGTTCAGAATTTTTTTAAACCAGGGTACATTTTTCCGGCCACTATCTTAGCAAAAAAACTTTATAAACCATCTTAGCATGGCTTTGGAGAAGCAAAAAGTTCTTTCTGAAGCTACCGATGGATAGCATCCAAACAAAATGTGTAGGCTCTTTTGCCATTTTCTTCTTTTGCTCGTCAGCTGCAATCCAAGTATCAGGTTTAGGGGCAGCTGCTGTAAATGAACTTGTACACTAGTCACTAGATATATTAACAAAAATGTCTGTAACGTGTACCACCCAAGGAAAAGATTTGCAGATTGGGTAGTTAATATTAGAGGCACCTGTTGTAGATGCAACCCTCTTTCTAGGTCTCTCGTTGAAGTGGAGTAGCGGATCCATGCTTAATGATTTTTTTTGTTCGGGTTTAAATTCATTTGGGATTTATCCATTTCCAGCCTGAATGGGATGGTGTGGCTGTGTCTATCGACACCAAAGCCCTCGGTCTTCTCTGAGGTTAGCTAATGTTTTCAACGAGCAAATTTTAACTCAAAAGGCGTGGGCAAATTTTATTTTTATATATCATAAAATTTTAAATTCCAACAACGTTTTTACTCAAGTTAATTTAGTTTGAGTGTAATAAAATAATAACCTTAGCAGTTTTAACAACAGGATTTATAATCAAAACTGCAATCATATCGTCGGTACCACTGCAATGGCATCTGAACCCGGTTAATCCTACATTTCATCTTGATTCACCTGTTGTTGCTTATTAATGCTTTACCAATTTCTGGCATATTCTTTGTTCAACCAAATTCCTTATGACTAAATTCTTCTAGACTTGCTTCGAGTCCTTTGAGAAATAGGAGCAGATCGGCGAATGGATCCACGAGTCCCACATGCAACAGGATTAGAAGCAGAAGGGAGTGGAGTAGCGGGAGAAGGTGGAGAACTTACTATCACTGCATTTGGATCAGCTTGTGCAGCATCTTCCTCTCCCACTCTCTTTACCTTCTTCAGCATGCCTTGCAACGGCCATGGCGGTTTCTCCAGCTTTTTTTGTAGTGCACTAGTGTATCTACTGACCACCCACCACAATCGAGCAGTAGAATAACTTTTTTCATCTTCCAACTTTGCTTTGGTTTCTATTTGAGAAAGTTGTGCTTGCAGCTCCTCAAGTAATCGAACAGCTTCCTTCTTGTCCATGCTCTCTTGGGCATCCTGCTTTACTTGGGAAGGACGCAATAGATCTATCGTGCGTTTCTGACAGGGAGTGAATAATGTAAAATATTGGGGCACCTCTCTGTGGTAAGGAACCTGTTTACATATAAAAACGAAGAGTTAAGCTTAAATCTACTGAAAGATATAAACGGAGGATTAATCGACTAAATTAGAACTAACTTGTCCTAAGACTTCATAATAATTTGACTGTTTGATGGATCCGACAATAATAATAACAACTATTTGCCAAAAGTAAGATGCTTCAAACCTTTTGTATCAAGTCCACTAAAACACCATGAGCTGACTCATTGAAGTCATTGGCGGCATGGTTGTAACACTTTATCTGATGGCGGAGAGCAGCCTTCAGCTCCTTCATCTTCTCGAACTCTAACTGGAGATCGGCACGGCTTAGTTCTTCTACATCATATGCCTCAGCATCAGAAAATTCGTCGATGTTCTTGTATTTTGAATGCTTTTCTAAAAGAGCATGGACTTCCTCCGGGAATCTTATCATCTTTTCTAAATAACTACAATAATGGTAACCACGATCTTCTGATAAAACCATCTTCTTCGACTCAACACCCAACAATAATATGTACTAACAGAATAGCTAGATTGGATTTCAATGAGTTCTACAGGTGAGACCGTGAGGTATTTATATAGCTTTAACTATTTCCGAAACTATCAAGAACAAAGCAACAGCTCCGGGCTATTTAAAGAAATATGAAAAACAAAAGGAAACTCGAATCAATCGACAAGGTGCGGTGCTTTCCTCTTGTGGTTGGTTTTTTTTTTTTGGAAAGTCTCTGTAGGTTACCTATATTTCTTCTTCGGATGATGATGTAAAGGGAGGGACTTCCCCGTATCGTAAGGCCCCCAACTAGTTTCTATACAAGTCTTTGCCTTTGGTCTAAAGACCAATATTGACCAGTGTTGACCCAGTTAAGCCTATTTTTATTTCTTGTGCTTTTGATGATCTTCGGTTTACTATTCAAATTGTGCGTTTCTGCTTCAACTTTTGCTTTGGATTCAGATGGAGCGTAGTTCTTGCTCCACCACGATAAAAACATTCTCAAGCTCATGACAAAATTACTCAGATGACATGACCATGGTTCCTTCCAACAAATGCGACACGAACACAAGAGCAACGTTTGATTTGCACAAGCTGAATTCTCATATACAAGTCCCATCCCATGCTTCAGTTATAGGTGACTTACTCATAGTTGAAATGGTTTGGAACATGCATGGACCAAATCATGCTAGCATCACTGGGAATTTATGGAAGGAACACTCGCACCTTTGAAGTGACACAGAAACCAAGTGGTGTAACTCAAATGTCGTTGTAGATAGTGGTGAAAACTGGGTTCTTTTCGAACTTGTCAAGGTAACTCTTTTTTTTTAAGATTTAAACAAATAAATAAATGAAGGAAATTAATAGTAATGCCAAGATTTTAGAAAGATTAAGGCTCAGGATTCACTATTACTTCAAGTTGATTCGTTATAAATAATATTTCAGAAATTATTATTAAGCTCTTTTTCTTATTAAATCACATTTTAATTTAAAAGGTGTCCAAATATTAAGTTGTAATCCTTAAGCATGATTTATCAAAGAATATATTCTAAGCATAAAACATCAAAATGATTCACAAATAATTAAGAAAACCATTTTATCCTTTTTTTATATTTTTATCCAAGTGAATTAAATAAAATAAATAATTAACGAAATTATAAATAAAAATATTACCAATCAAACATGAGTGAATAGATTCTCCATTGCCTCAATCACCAGGTATTTTAGCCGCTCATCATGTTGGAAAACCTCTCAAAATATTTCATTGATGCTCAAAAGTGTTTTACAATGAAGAGAAAGACAAGAAAATGATATAAAACAGGACTCTGCGACCCACAGAAGGCGTCCAGAATCAACGATAGAGATGAAGTGCTGTTGTCGTTGGAAAACTATGACCCACGGGCGACAGTCGTTGTCTTGGTTGGTAAACGACTGCGTTTGGTAGTCTGTTCTTCCTCTTCTTCTTCCTCCTCGAGCAGCAGCAGCAGCAGAACCAGAATCTCTGCAACTTCAATTTTCTTGCTTTGTAGGGCTCGAAACCTCTCCCGATTCTCTCTAAAATTCGCTAGCCTTTCCCAAACTGTTTTTCCTTGTATTTATAGTGAATTGGAGCCAAAAAATCCGACCATTGATTTCATATATTCTCCAGTTAATCCAAATATTCTCGGCTGCCAATAATAACGAAAAATTCCATTTTTAATCCCATGCACGCGTTAACTTTGATCATGCACGCTCCCAAATGTCTTCTCCACGCCTCAACACTCTTCCAACGCTAGTAGGACTCTTCCATGCACACAAGAACTCCATTTTTGCTCGTGCTACAGTGCACGTGCTCTGTTTTGGGCTCAACGATCATCACGCGTTTTCCAGCCACTTCTGATCGAACCCACTGCCCATAATGTGTTCCTCATGCCATATCACATCTTCCTACCAAGTTTGAGCGATTGAATCTCCCTAAAACACCTTCATTTTGTTGATTGAAACTCTAACAGTTAAGAACTTCATTTCCCGCCAAAAAAAAAAGTTATTGAATTTAAAGAGATGAAGTGCCCCTAATCGTATGTGGAGTGTAAATAGCAAATTCCCAACTGAGGTGCCCCTTAGTAATTGGGTTGCCCCTTAACCAAAATGAGAGTCTGAATAACAAATGTCCTCCGGGGATGCCCCGCATAATTTTTCGAGCAGATCTTTCCAAAAATGTTTATTTCCTAAAAATACATAAAACACACAATATTAGTACAAAAATAGAGTTCCAACAATACGGACATTGAGGACAAACTAGACACAAAAATGTGTCTATCAAATACTCCCAAACTTATTATTTGCTAGTCCTCGAGCAAATCTAATCTAAAATAAAATGACTACACTTAGCACGTGCAGTAAGCCGTTAAACCACTAGGTGGCCCTAGTGGCGGAGTGTTGTCTCCGGAGGGTTTACCAGAGGTGTACCCACAAAACCTTTACTCCAGACCTTAGCTATCTACAACGAACCTTGGAAGGCACTAAATAATCTCCTTGGTTGGCTTACAATCACTGACTACAGGAGGAAGTACCCTGATGCGAAATTCCAATTGTTGTACACGAGTTTACACTCAAGCATAATAAAATTCATATAAAGTGGCAGAGCTCTACTCAGATAGTTGCACTATAGACATCATATTCGGAGTCAAACTAATCATATGGATAGAAAAAAGGAGATGGAAATAGAAAAATGTAGATGGTTTTGATGTTAACCAAATGATCGATGTTTCACATATCTGTCTGAAGGCCACTGCCAGAATGAACCTATCCTAATGGACTGCGATACCGGTCTGACTAATATCAACACAACTGACATATACAAGGGAACCAGTGGTCGATAACCTAACTCTAGGTCAACAAACTGGCAATTACAAGGGAACCAGCAGTTGACTACACAGAACAATAACCATTTTTTTTTAACTTAACGGAATGAATAGATCTTTTTGATCCAAGCGCATGCTTCTTGTCAGCAGATTGCACGATAGTTCCCACAGGTCCTGCATTTCACGCTTGCTTAGGCGACGAAAACAGGGAGAACACACGCATATTGCTATCCAAGTGTTAATACTTATTCCGATTGGTCTAACTGGTCCGGTCTTTTTTTTTTTTTTAGTAACTCAGTCACTCTAATTCACTCTAGAAGTGGTAACAACGTGAATCGTGTGCCCCACCTATTTAAGATGAAAAAATAAAATGAAAAAAAAATATGAAAAGGACTCAACGAGATATGGTGCAACTATCATGTTATTTCTAACACCTTAGCTCTGTGCTTTTATGAATATACTCTATAGATGTTTCCATCTAATCAGATTGGTTCCTCAACTCCTACAACCAAGATGCTTCCATCCACTTAGATTAGTTAGTGCCATCCTGAATACGCATAAATTTCTAGGCTCTGGAGTTTATTTATTGCAACTAAAAGCTAACAAAAAGTTTCTTCCCCACCCCCAAACTTAAATCTAACATTGTCCTCGATGTTCTAAAGATAAAATTAAAAGCATGAACAAGGAGAAATTGTTACCACTTGAAGAAAAAGAGTTAAGGAAAGATATTACCATGTTGCATGAGATTGGGTTACCTCCCAAGAAGTGCTAAGTTTAAAGTCTTCAGCCAGACATCAAATACCTCAAAAGGATCTTCACCTTCCAAAGTCATATACCAATAGCCGAAAAAGTTGTGGGTCCATAATACCAAATAGAGCTAACACCAATATGAGAAAACTGCACTGGTTCATAAAAATGAACAGAAGGAGCACATCCTCATCTAAGGTTTCTTGCAAGACAACCGGATCTATCCAGAGCCTCCATTTGGGCTTCATAAGAGTGTCTTGAAAAATAGATACATCCTAAAAATGGGTTTCTAATATATGGATTTCCTACTGAACAGTATCAGGCGGATCAGATTGTGGAGTCTGAATAGACTCAAGCGATACCTCAGATGCACTAGGCTTGAGTCCCAAGTTAGGGACTTCTACTGGGGATAATTGACAATCTCTACCCCCAAATTTAGGGTAATCACTATTCTCCGTAAGACCTTTAACTATGGCTTGAGTTTCCGGATCCGGAGAGTATTTAAAATACTCTAGAGCTTCTTCTAGTTCACTACCCCCAAATTTAGAGTTTTGGATGTCTCTAGATAAACTAGTCACAATATTCCTAATTTCTAGACCATCCGGTTCCTGAAAAAGGTCAATTGCTTTCTCTGAGTTATAATCAGTTGGTTCATCCTCTAAATTCTTTTGAGGTATACTAGTTATAGGACTTATATGTTTCATATCCTCTATGGTCATCCCTAGAGTTTCCTTATTGTGTTGAAGCACGGTTACTGTCCTAATCTCATGATCACTATCCAAATCGGAAGTTATAGGCAAAATCTCAGATGGGCCTACAAATGCATAATTGGGGTCCAACTTAGGAGGATCTTTAGGCTCTTCGAAATAAGGGCTTAAGGTAGATTCGGTAGCTAGTAATGGTTCAAACCTAGATTTCCATCTATAGGTATCTAACATAGGAGTAGAATCCAACAGAGCATTTACTTGCAATGTTGCTATCATCATCGAAATCCATGCTAAACTAGACAACTCTCTAATGGATCTTCCGATTCGGTGTTTGGGACAGACTTCGGAACTAAGGTTCCTATCATGTTGACCTCTTCAATGCACGTGTCATCTAGCTCAGAATGTAGCTTATTGACCTTAAAAATATTCAACTCAGTAGTCATATTACCAAAAGATAGATTCATAATACCATTTCGATAGTTTATGATCGCATTAGACGTGGCTAAAAACAGGAGACCTAAAATCACTGGTATTTGGTTCTCTGGGTCAGGGACAGGTTGAGTATCTAGGATAATAAAATCCACTGGATAAATAAACTTGTCAACCTCTATGAGAACATCCTCGATCACACCACGAGGAACTTTAACGGACCTATCAGCTAACTGAAGTGTTATCCGGGTAGGTTTCATCTCACCAAGTCCTAGCTTAAGGTACACATGGTATGGAAGTAAGTTCACACTGGCTCCTAAGTCAAGCAACGCTTTATCAACATGGTACTTACCTATTGTACAAGCAATGGTAGGGGACCCTGGGTCTTTATACTTAGGAGTAGTGGTATTCTGAATAATAGAACTCACATGACTAGCTATGAAGGCTTTCTTCTGGACACTGAGCTTACGCTTTCGCGTACACAAGTCCTTAAGGAACTTGGCATAAGAGGGAATCTGCCTAATTGCATCTAATAATGGAAGGTTGATATTAACCTGCTTAAAAACCTCCAATATATCATTAAAGTTGGAATCCCTCTTAGTCGGAACTAGCAGCTGGGGGAACGGGGATCTGGGAACAAAGTCGGGCTCATCAGGACCCTCATTGGTCTCTATGGAGACTCTATAAGTCTCCTCATTTTCTGTCTCATAAGGGTGAACTACGGCATGTTCACTTTCAGGTATGTCGACCTTATTATCAACTTTCCTTCCACTCCTAAGGGTCGTAACAGAGTTAACATGACTGTACGATTTCTCTCCTCTAGGGTTAGGATCAGTATGACTAGGGAACCTTCCTTCCTCTCTCTCATTAATATACTTATCTATTTGGACGACTTGAAGTTCTAATTTAGCAAAAGACTGGGCACTATTCTTAAAATTCTGTTTGATTTCCTCTTGAAAATTACCCTAGCTTTTTACTAACATTTCCTGGATTTTTGATAGCATTTCCTGGCTCTTCCTTAATATACTAAGGGTTTCCTATAAGCTAGTTAATCTATTCTCAGATAGGTTTTGGGTCTGTCCTGAAGGGTTCTTAGTATAACCAAAACCTGGGGGAGGCTGAGAATTACTAGACTGGCCTTTATTCTGGCCCTTAGACCAAGAGAAATTAGGATGGTTTCTCCAACCAGGTTTGTAGGTCTCTGAGTATGGGTCAAACTTCTGACGGTTCTCAAACCTAGCATTGTTATAGACAGCATGAGCTTGCTCTTCACTAACCTGACCTTCCCAAAATGAGTTATCGGGCTCTATTCCACAACTAGAGATTTTAGAGGCTCTATTAGGTTCAACAAGGGACTTATTTTTAGGTTGACCCATTTCTAACGCTTCTAACCTTCTAGATAAAGCAGCAAACTTTGCATCTGACGCAAAACTTGTATCTACCATATTGGTGCTACTTCTATTGACCAAGAGTCTTTTAGGGGGTTCCACACAAGACTCCCACTGTTGGGATTTCTCAGCGATAGCTCCTAAGAAGGTAAAAGCATCATCAGCATTTTTACTAGTGAATTCACCAGCGCACATAGACTCGACCATGGCTTTGGTCGAATAGTCTAAACCATTATAAATAATCTCTACAAGTTTCATCTTATCAAATCCATGGTGAGGACACTAGGATAGGAGATCATTGAATCTCTCTAAAAACCTATAAAGAGACTCTCCCTCTTGTTGCACACTAGTACTAATGTTCTGCCTAACAGCTGCAGTTTTATGCTTAGGGTAGAACTTCATATAGAAGGCAGCGATAAGTTCCTGCCATGTTTCTATGGATTCAGATGGTAGGTTGTTCAGCCAGGTCTTGGCTTTATCTCTCAAGGAAAAGGGAAACATCTTAAGTTTCAAGACTTCATCAGTAAGGTCTTTTATTCTAATTGTCCCACAAATTTCCTCAAAGTCCCTAATATGGAAATAAGGGTTCTCATCATCTTTTCCTAAGAATATAGGGATCATCTGAAGAATACTAGGTTTTATCTCGAAATTAGCCATAGTGGCTGGCAATTTAATGCACGAAGCTCGGTTGGACCTAGTTGGGAACATGTAATCTTTCAAAGTTGCCATTGGTGGCACAACAGAAATACTAGGGGTACTTTCCTCACGAAGAGACAGATTCTCAAAACTGAAGTTTCCAAAAACGGGGCTCTCAAAAGAAGAGTCTTCGAGCTCTGTAAAGGACTCGAGCGCTTTTGGCATACACAAACAAAAATCCTAAAGAAGGGAGGTTCTAAGCAAACACACAGCAGGCCTACTCCACCAAATCAAACCTAAAAATTTATAGCAAACAAAAAGCATGATGGCTCCACTTAGATTGTTTCTAGACCATCTTTTAATCCTTCGAAAAGGAATTCGTTACAATCTGAGCAAATTCTCTGGAATCAGTACGAGTCAAAGTGAGTTGAATAGAGGTGAGGGAAGCTCAGTGGAGCTTTGATACCCAAGGCATCACCGGTATTCAAGGCGGCGCAGTCACGCATTCAACTCACAGAAACCATCCTGAACTTCGAAGTATGCTCAAAAAAGTAACCAATATTTTTCGAATGATTGTCCTATTAAGCTCGTTACCCTATAGGTCTCGTTCTAGTCAAAATTTTAGGCTTAGGTTCGCGTTAGGTTTCGTTTTCCTAAGGCGGGCAAGAAGGGAACGGTGATGAAATCCGAACCCTTATCTTGTATTGGCCAGGCCTTGCCCTTTACTAGGAATTTAAAAACAGTCAAAATTCGTCCTCAATCAATGAATCACCTTAAGGAATACAATAACTCGCTTACAGGAGATTCGCGAGTGTTTCAATGGACTTACCTCCCGTACCATACGGGGATGAACCGTTGAAGTCGACTCGGGCCACGACTCCTATGTCATGTACGAACCCGAGGGGATCAGACGATATCGTAATCGTCGTCCTTCCCTGCACACAGTTTGTATTTAAGGTACCCTTCCGTAGGGTAAAAATAACTTAAAAATGTCCAACGTCACAGTCCAAGTCCAAAGTAAAGTACAAAAATATTACAAAAATTTCCTAATACAATTCTAAAAAAAATTAAAAATTAAAAAAAAAATAAAACTAAATCCTAAAAAAAATAATTATTTGTCTTCTTTTTTTCTTTTCTTTTAGCTTTAAGCTTTGTTCCAAGTCCTTAGTATCCAACTTCAAACCTGCAAATCAAAGACAGACCCAAAGAAACGTAAAAAGGAACAAATGAAAATAAAAAAAAAAAAATCTAAAAATGCTACCTAAACACAAATCCGCGTCGGCGGCGCCAAAAATTTGGTGTAACTTAAATGTCGTTGTAGATAGTGGTGAAAACTGGGTTCTTTTCGAACTTGTGAAGGTAACTCTTTTTTTTTAAGATTTAAACAAATAAATAAATGAAGGAAATTAATAGTAGTGTCAAGATTTTAGAAAGATTAAGGCTCAGGATTCACTATTACTTCAAGTTGATTGGTTATAAATAATATTTCAGAAATTATTATTAAGATCTTTTTCTTATTAAATCACTTTTTAAGTTGATTGGTTATAAATAATATTTCAGAAATTATTATTAAGCTCTTTTTCTTATTAAATCACTTTTTAATTTAAAAGGTGTCCAAATATTAAGTTGTAATCCTTAAGCATGATTTACCAAAGAATATATTCTAAGCATAAAACATCAAACTGATTCACAAATAATTAAGAAAACCATTTTATCCTTTTTTTATATTTTTATCCAAGTGAATTAAATAAAATAAATAATTAATGAAATTATAAATAAAAATATTACCAATCAAACATGAGTGAATAGATCCTCCATTGCCTCAATCACCAGGTATTTTAGCCGCTCATCATGTTGGAAAACCTCTCAAAATATTTCATTGATGCTCAAAAGTGTTTTACAATGAAGAGAAAGACAAGAAAATGATATAAAACAGGATTCTGCGACCCACAGAAGGTGTCCAGAATCAACGATAGAGATGAAGTGATGTTGTCGTTGGAAAACTATGACCCACGGACGACAGTCGTTGTCTTTTTTGGTAAACGACTGCGTTTGGTAGTCTGTTCTTCCTCCTCGAGCAGCAGCAACAGCAGAACCAGAATCTCTGCAACTTCAATTTTCTTGCTCTGTAGTGCTCTAAACCTCTCCCAATTCTCTCTAAAATTCGCTAGCCTTTCCCAAACTGTTTTTCCTTGTATTCATAGTGAATTGGAGCCAAAAAATACGACCATTGATTGCATATATTCTCCATTTAATCCAAATATTCTCGGCTGCCAATAATAACGAAAATTTCCATTTTTAATCCCATGCACGCGTTAACTTTGATCATGCACGCTCCCAAATGTCTTCTCCGCGCCTCAACACTCTTCCAACGCTAGTAGGACTCTTCCATGCACACAAGAACTCCATTTTTGCTCGTGCTACAGTGCACGTGCTATGTTTTGGGCTCAAGGATCGTCACGCGTTTTCCAGCCACTTCTGATCGAACCCACTTCCCATAATGTGTTCCTCATGCCATATCACATCTTCCTACCAAGTTTGAGCGATTGAATCTCCCTAAAACACCTTCATTTTGTTGATTGAAACTCTAACAGTTGAGAACTTCATTTCCCGCCAAAAAAAAAAAAGTTTTTGAATTTAAAGAGATTAAGTGCCCCTAATCGTATGTGGAGTGTAAATAGCAAATGCCCAACTGAGGTGCCCCTTAGTAATTGGGTTGCCCTTAACCAAAATGAGAGTCCGAATAACAAATGTCCTCCGGGATGCCCCACATAATTTTTCGAGCAGATCTTTTCCAAAAATGTTTATTTCCTAAAAATATATAAAAACACAATATTAGTACAAAAATAGAGTTCCAACAATACGGATATTGAGGACAAATTAGACACAAAAATGTGTCTATCACCAAGTGAAGCTATCATATCTGAGATAAAAAAAATCAGACTATTCATCAAGCTTTCATTCATCCGTCTATACAACAGGATGTTGCAATTCATGATGGGATAGTTAACTGGAGTCGCAAGTTTTTTGATCCTTGTTGATTTTCCTGCAATTTTCGCTTTTGTGTTTGTTGGTGGATCTCTTGTTTAGACTCAATGACTTTTCTTTCAATAATTGGAGATCGGGGTTGTATATTCGCTTCTATCAATACAATTTCAATATTACTGTCATTTTCAAACTGCACTTTGTAAAGGTTCAGCTGACGTGTCCAGTTGATTGCCAGTGAAGCTGCACTTCCTCGACATTCTTGATTGATTTTCCTGAGATTTTTTGGCATTTCGTTCCTGTACAATATTTCTTTCGAAAGCCATACCAATGAGTTTCTTAACACCATCATTGTCGACTAGTGTGAGACCAGCCAAGGTTTCTATATTTCATCCCACTACTTAAGATAGGTTATTACATTTCCACTCAACTGAGGACTGTGCTTTTTCCTTGTCTTCCATAGTAGATTACCACCGCCATGTACTCAGGCCAAGTGTGGTTGCCTTTTTCCTCCATATGGCTTCTAGTGAACCACTTTTGGAACCAACTCGGGAAATCTACCTGATTGTTTATCACCATATATATGTTGATGCCTAAAATCTCCTTAAAGTGGTATCAAGTTCCACAGAGTTGCAAAGGGTTAAGAAAATAATTAGGATTTTAACTAAGCAAATGGAAATACAATAAAGAGATGCATCTAGCAATAAAGTTACCATGGCGAGATCGTCAATATGGATCCGAACAATAGCCTGAATCACATCATTACAAACACTTTCCACGTATACTAGAGTTTTAACTAAGAAAATAAGGGAAATACACTATGTAGTAAATAGTCTGAGATAAAAGAAATCATCGGTGCGCCTGGCATATACCCTCTCATATCGATCAAGAGGAAAAGAAACCTTGACAGGGAAAGCATCTTCACCCTCTCTCCGATCATGAGACAAAATCCAAGTGGAGCTCGAACGATAAGACTACCAAGACAAGATTATTTCGATCCAAAAGCAATGAATCTTCCATACATACCCCATCTGAACACCAGACCCATTACTCCACTAGAAACCCAAAAGTGAACCACTCAGTACATACTCAATCTTTGTTGCTTCTATTTCTTCTTCTCTATACTTCTACCATAAGTGACTTGGGGAGATTAAAAAGTGATCGAACCATTCCGGTTCAACAACACCACTATCTCCCTCAAAAAACTCTTCCACCGCATTATAACAGTCCATCATAAACTCGGGATTTTGAGCTTTAAACACCTTGTAGTAACCCTCTGGCGTAACTTTAAAAAACTTCTGAAAAGCTCCAGGATCGCTGGCACTGTGTAGGTGGTGATTTCTTCCAAATTTGAGAAATTCTTCAGATGAGTTGAATTCGGTGTAAGGAAGGGTCTTCATAATATAAGCTGGCAAGCCTCGTTTCCAATCAACAGTGTCTATTTGCTGAATGGCATCATATAACATATGATCACTATAACTCATTTTATAATTCACTTTATCAAGAGATTTTGATCTATAACCATCCATCCAATCAGCAAGTCTGATTAAGAAACTCAGACCCTTTTCAGCAATCCAGCAGATTAGATGCCGTTCAACAGATCTTGGATCCTTCTTGAATGCTTGCATCAATTTTGTATTCCTATTTTTTTGGAAAGAAAAAGAATTGGTATAAATAAGAGATCCCCAAAATCACTGAATACAAGTTAAGCATTTATTTTGACACCCTTCCAACTTTATAGGACCTATTATTGGAGATGAATTTAATCTAGATGGGGGTCTAAAATCCTGTGTCAAAAAAAGTAAGACTCTCACACTCTGTTGGAGATGCTCTTATAACTTCAATAGATTCGAAAAAGAATTGGTATAAATAAGAGATCCCTAAAATCACTCAATACAAGTTAAGCATTTATAACTTCAATAGATTTTATAACGTTTTGTATGAGAAAGGTAAAATTTCAAAATTACTCTACAAATATGACATGTTTCCATAAATACCACTACAGATGTGGAATCTTTAATTTTTCGTGGACCCTAACACTTGCCGCAAAGTCTAGTTCAACAGAAAAGGAATTCAAACTACTAAATTCGACACTAAAGTCTTCTTTTTCTCTCTTCCTTTCGATCACACTTAGACTGAAACTAAAATCTAAGCGAACCATTTTTAAGATTGCTTTTCCTCATTGTAGAAACTAATTTCAATCGTTCTGCATCTTTAATTTACTTTTATTTTCTTTAATTTTATTTTTTATTTTTTTCTTAAATATAACCTTAAATTATAATTTGTCAAAACAACAGAGTAAAAACAAATAATCTTAAATATAATATAGGTTGGTTTATAGCTTGGACCTTTATTTATTTAGCAAATTGTTGCCTAATTATCAGTTAAGCATCATTCAATTTGGGAGCTAAATTTAAATGTAGGATTTCATTTTTTACCTGTGCGATCCGTCAAATCTGGCGACAAAATCTAACGCCTCAGGAAAGTTATCATAAGGTCCAAGAAGACTCTTGATCACTATCCCAAAATCATAGAAATCTGAAACACAAATTTTATTAATTATAATACTTAAAAAAATTATTAATTGATTTGGATGATTATAAATCATTTAATATAATAAACTAAGATAATCACCTTGCTTCCACTTTGATTTATGCTGATTGTAAGTAAATCCCATCAACTTCACTGAAGATATTCTATGTGCATGATTAAGTATGAATACAATGTTGCGTTCTTTAACAGAACCATGGGATACACCTCTCTCCCTCAACTCTTCCAAAGCTTCTGCACCTGATCTGTAGTTATAATAAAAAAATAAATTACTTAAAATAATTGACAAAGATAAAGTATGATTTATAATGGGTGGTTGAAATTGACCTCGATATTTATTCTCATACTAGTCTTCTTCTTATGATCACATATCAGTGCTGAAATGATGTCTCTGATAGAGCTTCTATAGCCATCTGACTATGTGGCAGCCAGATGGACTAGATCATAAGATGGCTATAGAAGCTCTATCAGAGAAGACATTGGGAAAATAAAGGGAAGAAACGAGCTGAATAACAGATGAGGTTCCTGGTTGTAAGAATGTTAAGAAGATGAATGGAAAGAGAGAGACAATCAGATAAAACATTGCAATTCTAAAAGAAAATCGAGTAACCAAAGCCTTTATTTTCATACTAGTCTTCCTAGTCTTCCGGTTCTGTTTCCTTTCCGTTTTTCTTATGATCATATTAGTGCTGATGTTGGTTTTCATAATAAATCCCATCAACGATGTCTCTGATAGCATCATTTTCTTCATGTTTGATATGAATGATTATAATACATAAATTTGTTTCAAGAAAGAAATTGATCAATACTAATTACAACTAATTATATAAAGATAACAAAATTAAGAGAGAAAGGAAAAAAAATTACCTTATAATGAGTTTCATCAAGTCATCTATTTGGTAAGGATAGAAACCACCTTCCAAATTATACTCATACAGCACCCAATTCTTGAATTTCTCTGGTAAGTTATTTAGAAGATGGTGATAGCCATGAAAAAGGTGATACCATTTGTTACTATATTTTACCTTCCCAATGTAGTTGGGAATATGATTATATTCAGCACCTTCTAAAAATTCTAGAGGAATATATTTATCAACTAATTCATCAGGAACATCCCATCCAACAACTTTAGTTAATCCTAATAATCCTGGATACTCATAAAAAACACCATCTCTGAGAGATCCCTGATCTAGATGTAATGTGAGTGGTGCCATAAGCAAATTCACAACCTCCTCTTCCATACCTAAAAGAAAAAAGATAGAAAATCAAAGACATGAACTAATATCCACTGATAAATCCTTTCGAAGAGAAAACATGAAATCTTGATTAAAAAAAACTGAACGAATACCTCTGAATGAAGAAGAAGAATCGAGTCTAAATTATGAAAAGGCTAGGGTTTTTGTTCTTAATCGGGACTGAATTAAGATTTGGGTGATAATGATAATGGAGAAATTAAACAAGGGTTTTGAAATTTCTGGTGAAATTGAAGAATTAAAGGATATTGATGGGTGACTCAGAGTTCATGATGAAGAATAGGGAAGAATTAATGGTTGCTGCAGTTGAAATTAGGGTTGAGTTCGATGTTTTGCTGCTACCGGTGAAGACTTTGTGGGTATTTTGAAAGTTTGAGACAATTTGGTGAAATGGGTTTACCCTAGATGCCTTGAATATCAGGTGGTATGAAGATCCATGGTGCTGAGTGACTTCTGAACTCAATTTGTGGGTTTTTGAGAGAGAGAGAGACTTTGAGCAGCAAGAACAAGGGTTTGTACCAAGCGATGCGTGGGTTCTCTCTATATCACTTTTTTTTCTCCGTATCGCCCAGTTTTACGAACCTGGTAGGTGAAAAAAAGAACCGGTTTTACGAACCTTAGCTAAATGGGGGTTGTTTTACTAATAATAATAATAATAATTTGGGTCAAAAAAAATTTAAAATAATAATAATAATTTGGGTCCTCCTAATCAACGTATTAATCCGGTTGATTATTGATATGTAATGTTGTTAACCTAAAAATTCACTAGTGTTAATTGATCACAGGACGAGGAATTTTTTCTTTTTTTATAAAAACATAACTTAGAATCCGTAAATGTTCACGCGCCCGTAGACCGATCCAGGCTGATGTTCTGCGTTCACAAAAAAATACGAGGAGCCAGTGCATATTATTTATTAATTACACTATTCAATAGAACCGGTAGTTCTGTATGTACATATAGACTGATTGTTAGACAAAAATAATATTCAACCACCCTATCCAAACTGTGGTGGATTTCATTGGCCCGCTTATTCATAATTGGTAGCATGAGTCGCTAAATAATATCCCACCTAATGATTTCCAGTGCATCATAAACATCCATCTCCCCTAGATAAGCCTCCGGATAGAATCATCTAGTGGTATTCGAAATTTAGAAATTACACCATCGCATCCGGATACAACAAATTAACCCCTTCCCGGTCATCATGTTTATGCGGACCTTACCATGTCAACTAAAAATACAACTTTTCTTGTGGAAAGCCATCAACGAAGGTCATCCAACCTTGTCCATCTTACATCGCATCAACTTCACAAACTCAACATATGCCCTCAATGCAATGCCAGACCCGAATCAGATGAGCACTTGCTTATCTGTTGCCCAGTTTCAGTAACCACTCGCAACTCCATAACCACATTGCAAAAGCGGGGGTCTAACAACCACACTCAATATTTCGCTTAGCAATCTGTATGGACTAACTCCAATAATACTTTCAAAAGAATCAACTAGACAGTCAGATTCAATCTTAAGAAAGTATATCAAAGAGTTATATCTTAATTTATCAATTCAATCTGCAATCAAACAAATAGGAATTTGCGAGCCCGATTGAATATAAGAAATAACTTGATGGTCTGAAAAACCAATATCCAAGTGTCAATCAATTTAATCAACAACCAAAGGTTAGATTCACAATTTATTGAACTTACGCACAACCTGTGATATTTCAATTATATATAAACAAATATAATGTGGAAAAGAAATAACACAGACACCATAAGTTTTGTTAACGAGGAAACCGCAAATGCAGAAAAACCACAAGACCTAGTCCTGATTTTAACATCATACTGTATTAAGACGCTACAAACACTAGCATGGTCCAAGTTAACTTCGGACTGGAATGTAGTTGAACCATAACCAATCTCACACTCATCAAGGTACATTTGCGCCCCTTACGTATCTGAATCCCAGCAGGACTCTACGCACTTGATTCCCTTAACTGATCTCACCCACAACTAAGAGTTGCTACGTCCCAAAGTCGAAGACTTGATAAACCAATCTGTGTCACACAGAAAAATATATTGGACCGATAAATTTGTCTCCCACAGATAAACCTACGAGTTTTTTTCCGTCTTTTGATAAATCAAGGTGAACACGAACAATTGATATACCAGAATTATATTCCCGAAGAAAAGCCTAGAAATATCAATCGCCTCACAATAAGCTTAATTGTATGGTAGCGAAACAAGATATTGTGGAATCACAAACGATGAGACGAAGATGTTTGTGATTACTTTTTATAGTGCTCTATCGGAGAATAAATCTCGAGCCAATCTTAAAGAAGATAGTACTCAATCAAGATAGAATATGCAAGATCAGATCACGCAACTACAGAGAAAATAGTTGGGTATGGCTTCACAATCCCAATGAATTCTTCAAGTCGTTAACCTACATGGGTTCGTGAAAACCCTAAAGTTAAAGAAGAATTAACTTTAGTCGAAACTAGTATCACACAGGAGGTGTCGGGATTAGGTTTCCCAGTTGCTAGAGTTCACCTTTATATAGTCTTGAAATCAGGGTGTTCAGTAAATATTACTTTGGTAATAAAACATTCAATATTCACCATTAGATGAAAACCTGATTTGACTCAAGCTAATATCTTTTGACCGTTAGATCGAACTTAGCTTTTTACACACAAATTAAATACCTTCATTTAGGTTTGAGTAACCGTACTTAAACGTGTACACCTTGTTGGCTCAAAAATAACTAAACCGAAGTAAGCCATATGGATCACTTTCATATCAACCTCATTCATCTTAACCATAGCTAGTTCAAATGACTCAAAATGAAACTAGTTCTAGAGTTGTGCAATTGTTTATATTCTGATAAACGTATACAAGATACAGTTGAAGCAAAATCGATTTTGATTCACATGAATCAAGTGATGAACATTATAGCCACGGTTTGCAAAAGATTGGATTCCTTAATATATGGATGTATTGTTCATGAACAAACCGATTTTATAACATCATCTACTTAGGTATGCATACGGGTATGCGTAACTAAGTTGCTTGACCAAGTTTGGGTGTCGCCAGTATGCGAACTGGTACGCATACCATCCAAACTCAACAAAAATTCCCGACCTGGACCTTACGCTAGTACGCGTACTGGTTTGCAAATCAGGTTCCCGGACTTTCTCAAAATCAGGTATAAATACGGGCAATCAAGGCTTAGAACGTCAGTGTAGTGTTGTTTAAATTTCGCATTTGTTTCTAGGGTATTTACAAAAACAGTCCCACTTCCTTATACCGGTTCACAAATAAATCACACTGTTACAAACTATTTTCAAAACAGTCAGTTGGATGTTTGTTTCAGAGTTACTGACAACGGGCCCCATAAATCAGAGTTAAATCAGGGCCAAAATTACCTACTTATCCCTGAAACCCTAAGAAGAGGCAAAACCTAATTCATTCTGTCATCTTTATGCGTCATTATCTCGCACCTCTAACTCACACTCTGCAACTCTGTCTAAAAAAAAAAAAATCGATGATGTTGAAGGAGATGAACATTCTTGGATGTTTCCATTAACAGTTTGGAGTGTTGTTGATGTGGTTGGTGTGGTTGAAGATGGAAGTAATCGTGTGAATAATTGTTTGAAGACAAAACCTAATTTGATTCTGTGATTTTGAAGATGGGAGATGGGAAAAAGTAAGATCTAACAAACCCTAGTTTAATTTTGTGGTTTTGAGTCATGAATTCGATGATGAACTGTAGAATCAGTTGAAATTAGGTTGTTTGAATGAAGAATTAGGAACCGAAAATGGGTTTTTGTGTAATTGTTGTGGTGGTACTGAAATTTAATTGAATGGTGGTGGATTAGTCGAGCAGTTGCAAGTTGAATCTGTCGATTACAGAGAAGAACTGGTGGGTTACAAGCTGAGAATTGAAGACGGTGTTGTTGTGATTGGAGGTAGCGGTGCATAAGAGCTCAAACTGGTATGTTTGGGGTTGTTGATGGAATGAATCTGGTGATGGATTTGAGCTGAGTTGTTAATGGATCTGGTTATATATGAACAGTAGTGTTGCTTGCTGCTGGCGGTGGTGGTGTTGCTTGCAAGTGGTGGTGCTGTTGCTTGTTGTTGCTTCTGCTGGTGAAATGGATCAGGATCTTACATGGTACATGAAATTCAGCCCTCATTCAGGATCGTTACATCACATTCCCTAGAGGGTTCACCATCACCTCTCCTGGGTATAGTTGTTGTCGCCACTACCACTGCCGCCACCACCACCACCACCAGTTCATCACCATCATCTCAACAACTCTGGAGGGGTGTTTAAGACAAAAATCAGACTGTTTTTTTCAAAACAGTTAAGTCGGATGGGAAATTACCACTTTGTAGACACTAATTAAAGTTGTGATCATTTTGTAAAACTAATTAGGATGGTGTTGACCATTCTGTAAAACACCCTTGTTTATACGTAGATAACAGTTATGTTAGGTATTAAAATATTCTTTTAAATCTTTTTTTATTGTGAAAGTAAGGTCGCTCTTGTTGTTATTTCGGGAATGACATTCTATGGGGGAGAGTTCTTTTTTGAACTTATGGTTAATTGCCAAATCTTTGTGGGGAGTGCGGCTGTAAAATATTGTATGAGTTTTCTTGTATCTCTATTAACTCCTTGATGAATGCATTTAGTTTCGGCTATATGGTTAACGAGGAAACCGAAAATGCAGAAAAACCACG
This sequence comes from Papaver somniferum, assembly GCF_003573695.1. Taxonomy (NCBI): domain Eukaryota; kingdom Viridiplantae; phylum Streptophyta; class Magnoliopsida; order Ranunculales; family Papaveraceae; genus Papaver; species Papaver somniferum. Next base: position 261,703,006 of record NC_039364.1, on the reverse strand, counting down.
GGTCCTAGTCCATATTTCAACACCATATTGTATTAAACCGCTACAAACGCTAGCCTACTCCAAGTTAACTTCGGATAAGAATGTATTTGAGCCCTAGCCAATCTCACACTGATCAAGGTACATGTGTGCCCCTTACGTCTCTAAACCTTTGATTCCCTTAACTGATCTCACCCACAACTAAGAGTTGCTACGTCCCAAAGTCGAAGAATTGATAAACCAATATGTCTCACACAGAAAAATCTATTGGATAGATAAATCTGTCTCCCACAGATAAACCTACGAGTTGTGTTTCGTCTTTTGATAAATCTATTGAACACGAACAATTGATATACCATAACTATATTCCCGAAGAACAACCTAGAAATATCAATCACCTCACAATATGCTTAATTGTATCGTAGCGAAACAAGATATTGTGGAATCACAAACGATGAGACGAAGATGTTTGTGATTACTTTTTATAGTGCTCTATCGGAGAATAAATCTCGACCCAATATTAAAGAAGATAGTACTCAATCAAGATAGAATATGCAAGATCATGTCACGCAACTACAGAGAAAATAGTTGGGTATGGCTTCACAATCCCAATGAAGTCTTCAAGTCGTTAACCTACATATGGTTTCGTGAAAAACCTAAGGTTAAAGGAGAATCGACTCTAGTCGCCACTAGTATCACAGAAGAGGTGTCGGGATTAGGTTTCCCAGTTGATAGAGTTCTCATTTATATAGTCTTTAAATCAGGGTGTTCAGTAAATGCTACCTTGGAAACAAAGCATTCAATATTCACCGTTAGATGAAAACCTGATTTGACTCGAGCTAATATCTTTCAACTGTTAGATCGAACTTATCTTGTTACACACAAATTAAATATACCTTCATTTAGGTTTGAGTAACCATACCTAAACGTGTACACCTTGTTGGCTCAAAAATTATTAACCGAAGTTAGCCATATGAATCACTTTCATATCAACCTCATTCATCTTAACCATAACTAGTTCAAATGACTCAAATGAAACTAGTTTTAAAGTTGTTCAATTGTTTATATTCTCATAAACGTATAAATGAACTGGTATGCATACCATCCAAACTCAACAAAAATTCTCGGACCTGAACCTAACGCTAGTACACGTACCGGTTTCCAAACCAGGTTCCCGGACTTTCTCAAAATCAGGTACGCATACGGGTATGCATACCATTGTTCCCGGACATGGATTACATATATGCAAGTACGCATACTATGCTTAAATCCAATTATTCTAAATTCGCATTTCAATAATTGAAACATTCTCGGAAGACAGAAATAGTTGTCTCACACAAACTATTAGCTTCAAAGCAATTTTCAAATGATCGAATGATCAACAAGAAACATTCTGAGTCTACATCAAATGATTGTCTCACACAAATCATGTAATATTTTACTAGGCGATTTTCACATGATTATCTTTTGGCTTTCGTCAAGAACTAGGATATGACCCGTGTCGTGACGGCATGAGATTGTTATTTCTCTTGCGAAGTGTGACTTTATTCGATGTTTCTATAGTGCTTCAAGATACTCACTCCATGTATTTGGTTCAAGAATCAAGATCATAAACCTATAACTTAATAATAGACACCACAAATTTAGATTTTCCGTAAGATTGTAAAAATAAGTTAATGAATGGAATGTCAAACGAACCGTACTCACAAAAGCAGGTGATCAACAAGAGATTTTTTTACAGTCACACATGTTTTACAAATTAGTTTCCCAATCATTTTCAATATGATTTTGGGTCTGCATAATTTTAAATTACTTACTAATATTTGCTCACGAAAAATTGTTGCTCTATTTAGTTAAAGTTGTTTACCACTATTATGTTTTCTGCCACATCTTATCTAGCCCAGCCAATCAAGGGCCTGTTAACTTTCTTTACCGTGTACATCCTATGTGGGAAATCATGGTTTTTTGGGAAATCTTAATATGGAAGTCCATCTCTATATCCAATACTCGGTAAAGCATCTCATATATCTTTGCTATTGCTCCCTCCTGCATTTTATCAACGAATCAATGATTAGTTCTTAAGATCCTAACAAAAATTGTATAAGCTAATTTTGAACAATTACCTGGTTCATTTTGGGTATTGTTTATGAAGTCTGATGGACTAAATCCTCCGCCAGTTCGTCACACGCCTCGAACCATGTTTTTCCATAGCGATCCTCGACCTCCATCCTAATCCGTCGTTAGAGGCATATTTGAAGTCGATAATTTTAATGTTCTAACTGCGATATGGGGTTCCTTTAGTTCATAATCACCTCTTAATTGGTAGCGTATTCTGATCAGCATCCATGTACTGAACTCGGAGCCACATATAACACAACAAGTGTGGCAGAGCCCGTCTTCGAATTTCCTTATTATCGCATGTGTACTGTAGATTTCAATCTCCGCTTGCTCCCATTTAATTTCTATAACTCCTTAATGTTTCTCCTTTGTGGATTTTCTGCTCCATAGATGGACGATGTTTTTGTGACGTAATTTTCGCATAATGTCTCTGCATAGTAGATATAATCGGCAAGAGTTATTTTTCATGAATTGTGGTTTAATTATCAGTGATAGCCCAATTCATCTTGATGTTTCAGTTACATTTTGTATATTTAACAACTACAGCTGGTGCATGATCAATGCCATGCTGGTACCGAGCAAAAAAAAAATCAATGCCATGCTGGTCCAAGTTTCGGTTTAACTCGCTCATGGCATCACCCCATAAAGTAATCTTCGCATTTACACTGCATTACAAAAAAAAAATAGAAGCTTAAGATCAGTGACCTTCTAACTTTTCGAATTGAACTTCTTGCATGTAAGAAAAATTCTTGATGAACATTTTAGCACACTTATACCTCAAGTTTTGAAGACTTAGGTCGCGCATAATGGATCGTTGTCCATTTGCTCTCTTAATTTCTTGTAGACCTGTTAGAACACTGATTACATCTGCTCCACCAGAAAAATAATTAAAAAAATTAGAGACAACAATAATGCTACGCAGAAGGTGATGTTTCAAAGTGCTTACCCATAAGATAGATGTTTGCAGAACACGGAAACATGATTATTAAGACATAGTTTTTCCATAGTTAAACCAAAACCGCCTGAATAAAACAAAGTGGATAAACATAAAGTAGGGATTGAAAATAATACCCGGTGTTCGAGCAAGAGATGTAAGTCAGAGTAGTAGGTGGTATTGTATTTTTTTAGTTTGTGAATCGGGAATTTGAGAGATGAATGTAATCAAAAGGGATATTATTGTGAGCTTTATACAGTCCAAACTTAGAGTAAGAGTAATAAATGGGAATTTTCCATATATATAGAGGGTAGAAGGATTTCCAGAAGCAAATCTTGGGAATTTGTAATGGGTATGAACGATTTTTTCTACCAAATATATTGGGTTTGTAACTATTCTAATAATCCATGGGTCACATATTTATGCTTGCTAAAGCAAATAGAAGATAATATGACACTTTAAGATGTATTATGGACATGAATATGCAAAGAGTATGATATTAGCCTTGGACTTAAAACCCATCTCTTCTTATTAGATACACATGCTATCAATAAAGTTTCAAAATTGGTCGGGGAGTGAATCTACAATGAATCAAACATGCAAATTTTCTACTTGTGTTAAACACGCTAGGATTGTTCCACAGATCGGTGCTTAAAGTAGGTGTGTTTAGCCAGTTACCGAAAGCTTTTATTCTTATCTTTTTTCTGCTACACAGTTGTATGAAGATTATAAGGAACCCGTCACTCCTTCATCCTCTCCTTTGCAACCCAACCATAAGTGTATAATTAATTGACAACGACTAAAAATATCAAGTCAAGTTATATGTCAAATATCCAAAAGTTTGTACAACCAAATTTTTAATTTTTATTATAAGCACCAACCTCTTATTGCAATGTTGATCGAAGATCCATGATCCATTTCACTCTTTCACCCTATAAAAATGATGTGCCATCAAGAACAAACAAAGACCCATTGTCATCGAGCATGAAGACGTCCAGGCTTGTGACCTCGTTGGTCCCCATGAAATCTAGTTCATTCCACTTTATTGAGATTCGAACGCTAATCATCCATTTTGTGAAATGCGTAAAATTTGAATCAGTCATTGATTTGGAGGGGTTGTTGACTATCTGGGAACCCATTTGAAGGCAGTGATGGGGAATGGACTGCACAAAATTTGAACCAATTCAATCAACAAAATTAACTTCAATGATATGAAATAAAAAATAAATGGAACTTATTAGAGTTCTGGGTACAACCAATGGGAAAAACCTTCAAGGGAAAAAAGTAGCAAGGAAATCAACAGTAAGATTAGTTTTGTAACTAATAAAACTACTTATTTTGTTACTATGCTCAAGTATGATATTGAGAGGTCTGAGAACAGAATATTTTGTTCTCTTTCAAGTCATCTTTTACGTGACTAAACTGTATTATCTCAAAATCATATTAGTTAATCCATCTAGACCGTTCTTTATATGTCAGAACTGTAAATGACCGTTGATGTGGGAAAACACCACTGTCCCAAAATAGGTGTTAAATTGAGTTGATCTCCAATGTTCTTTATACCTCTAAACTGTACAGCCAGATCGTGACCATCCTCTATGTGACTAAACTGTATTATCTCAAAATCATATTAGTTGATCCATCTAGACCGTTCTTTATATGTTTGCACTGTAAATGACCGTTGATGTGGGAAAACACCACTGTCCCTTATAATATAGATATAAGATGAACTTGGTTAAATCGAAAGCTTACCAACACATATTTTGAGAAATATTTAAGCGAGTTAAACTTAACTCGAAATATCAAATGTGTATAAATGAAGTCTATATAGCTATACGACTTTTGTCTCAAATAGGAGATAAAGTAGATATACTTTTTAGTGATAGATGAGTTCAAGTCTCCACATACCTTTTGTTGATGAAGTTCCACAAGCTCCCTTTAGTAGTTCTTCGTCTTCAATCGATGAACGTCGTGAAGTCTAATGCTCAACTGCACTTTCTTTCCTAATTCGAGACTTAGTTATAAGTATATTAGAAATCAAGACTTATAGTTTTGACCACTGAACTTGATAACAAGCTTTAGATAGCAACGCTTGCGAGTTCGACCGAGCACTGCTCTAACAATCTTGAGTCTAATCAGGTTTTCATCCAACGGTGAATATTGAATGCTTTGTTACCAAGATAAATTGCAAACCCTGATTTGAAGACTATATAAAGGATAATTCTAGCAACCGGGAAACCTAATCCCAACACCTCTTGTGTGATACTAGTTGTGACTAGATTCGATTCTCCTTTAACCTTAGGTTTTTTCCAAACCATGTCGGTTAATGACTTGAAGACTTCATTGGGATTGTGAAGCCATACCCAACTATTTTCTCTGTAGTTGCGTGATCTGATCTTGCATATTCTATCTTGATTGAGTTCTATCTTCTTTAAGATTGTCTCGAGATTTATTCTCCGATAGAGCACTATAAAAAGTAATCACAAACATCTTCGTCTCATCGTTTGTGATTCCACAATATCTTGTTTCGCTACCAGACAACTAAGCTTATTGTGAGGTGATTGATATTTCTAGGTTGTTCTTCGGGAATATAATTTTGGTATATCAATTTTTCGTGTTCACCTTGCTTTATCAAAAGACAGAACAAAACTCGTAGGTTTATCTGTGGGAGACAGATTTATCTATCCAATAGATTTTTCTGTGTGACACAGATTGGTTTATCAAGTCTTCGACTTTGGGACATAGAAACTCTTAGTTGCGGGTGAGATCAGTTAAGGGAATCAAGTGCGTAGAGTCCTGCTGGGATTCAGATACGTAAGGGGCACAAATGTACCTTGATCAGTGTGAGATTGGTTAGGGCTCAACTACATTCCAGTCCGAAGTTAACTTGGAGTATGCTAGTGTTTGTAGCGGCTTAATACAGTATGATGTTAATATCAGGACTAGGTCTTGTGGTTTTTCTGCATTTTCGGTTTCCTCGTTAACAAAAATTATGGTGTCTGTGTTATTTCTTTTCCACATTATATTGAAATATCACAGGTTGCGCGTAAGTTCAATAAATTGTGAATCTAACCTTTAGTTGTTGATTAAATTTATTGACACTTGGATATTGGTTTTTCAGACCGTCAAGTTATTTCTTATATTCAATCGGGCTCGCAAATTCCTATTTGTTTGATTGCAGATCGAATTGAGAAATTGAGATATAACTCTTTGATATACTTTCTTAAGATTGAATCTGACTGTTTAGTTGATTCTCTTGAAAGTATTATTGGAGTTAGTGCATACAGATTGCTAAGCGCAATATTGGGTGTGGTTGTTAGACTCCCGTTTTTGCAATGTGGTTATGGAGTTGTGAGTGGTTACTGAAACTGGGCAACAGATAAGCAAGTGCTCATCTGATTCGGGTCTGGCGTTGCATTGAGGGCATATGTTGAGTTTGTGAAGTTGATGTGATGTAAGATGGACAAGGTTGGATGACCTTCGTTGACATGGTAAGGTCCGCAGAAACATGGTGACTGGGAAGGGGTTAATTTGTTGTATGCGAATGCGGTGGTGTAATTTCCAAATTTCGAATACGGCTAGATGATTCTATACGGAGGCTTATCTAGGGGAGATGGATGTTTATGATGCGCTGGACATCATTAGGTGGGAGATTATTTAGCTACTCATGCTACCAATTATGAATAAGCGGGCCAATGAAATCCACCACAGTTTGGATAGGGTGGTTGAATATTATTCTTGTACAACAATCAGTCTATATGTACATACAGAACTATCGGTTCTATTAAATACTGTAATTAATAAATAATATGCACCGGCTCCTCGTGTTTTTCGTAAATGCAGAACATCAACCTGGATCAGTCCATGAGGGACTGAACATTTACAGATTCTAGGTTAATGTTTTTATTAAAAAAAAATCTTGATTCTGTGATCAATTAACACTAGCTGATTTTCAGGTTAACATATTAATACTTTAATTAGGAGGACCTACATTATTATTATTTTAAAAAAAATTTGTCCCAAACAAGAACATCAGTAAAACAACGCCCCAAATTAGCTAGGTTCGTAAAACTGATTCTTTTTTACCTACCAGGTTCGTAAAACTGGGTGTTACGGAGAAAACAAAGTGATATAGAGAGAACCCACGTATCCCTTGGGAAAAACCCTTGTTGTTGTTGCTCAAAGTCTCTCTCTCTCTCAAAAACCCACAAATTGAGTTCAAAAGCCACTCAGCACCATGAATCCTCATACCACCTGATATTCAAGGCATCTAGGGTAAACCTATTTCACCAAATTGTCCCAAACTTTCAAAAAAAAACCACTAAGTCTTCACCGTAGCATCAAAGATGGGTTTATTAACACACATTGAACTCAACCCTAATTTCAACTGCAACAACCATTAATTCTTCTCTGTCATACAATATTTCATAGCCGCACTCCCCTCAAAGATTTGGCAATTAACCATAAGTTCAAAAAAGAACTCTCCCCCATAAAATGTCATTACCGAAAGAACAACAAGAGCGACCTTACTTTTACAATAAAAAAAGTATTTAAAAGAATATTTTAATACCTAACTTAACTGTTATCTACGTAGAAACAAATGCGAAACTGAAACAACACTGCACTGACGTTCTAAGCCTTGATTGCCCGTATGCATACCTAATTTTGGAAAAGTCAGGGAACCTGGTTTGCAAACCAGTACGCGTACTAGCGTAATATTCAGGTCGGGAATTTTTGTTGAGTTTGGATGGTATGCGTACCAGTTCGCATACTGGCGAAACCCAAACTTGGTCAGGCAACTTAGTTACGCATACCCGTATGCATACCTAAGTAGATAATGTTCTAAAATCGGTTTGTTCATGAACAATACATTCATATATTAAGGAATCCAATCTTTTGCAAACCGTGGCTATAATGTTCATCACTTGATTCATGTATATTAAGGAATCCAACTGTATCTTGTGTACGTTTATCAGAATATAAACAATTGAACAACTCTAGAACTAGTTTCATTTTGAGTCATTTGAACTAGTTATGGTTAATATGGATGAGGTTGATATGAAATAAATTCATATGGCTTACTTCGATTAATTATTTTTGAGCCACCAAGGTGTACACGTTTAAGTACGGTTACACAAACCTAAATAAAGGTATTTAATTTGTGTGTAACAAGCTAAGTTCGATCTAACGGTTGAAAGATATTAGCTTGAGTCAAATCAGGTTTCCATCTAACGGTGAATATTAAATGCTTTGTTACCAAAGTAGCATTTACTAAACACCCTGATTTGAAGACTATATAAAGGTGAACTCTAGCAACTGCGAAATCTAATCCCTATACCTCTTGTGTGACACTAGTTTTGACTAAATTTGATTCTTCTTTAACCTTAGGTTTTTCACGAACCCATGTAGGTTAACGACTTGAAGACTTCATTAGGATTGTGAAGCCATACCCAACTATTTTCTCTGTAGTTGCGTGATCTGATCTTGCATATTCTATCTTGATTGAGTACTATCTTCTTTAAGATTGGCTCGAGATTTATTCTCCGATAGAGCACTATAAAAAGTAATCACAAACATCTTCGTCTCATCATTTGTGATTCCACAATATTTTGTTTCGCTACCATACAATTAAGTTTACTGTGAGGTAATTGATATTTCTAGGCTGTTATTCGGTAATATAATTTCGGTATATCAATTGTTCGTGTTCACCTTGATTTATCCAAAGACGGAACAAAACTCGCATGTTTATCTGTGGGACACAGATTTATCTATCCAATAGATTTTTCTGTGTGAGACGGATAGGTTTATCAAGTCTTCGACTTTGGGACGTAGAAATTCTTAGTTGTGGGTGAGATCAGTTAAGGGAATCAAGTGCGTAGAGTCCTGCTGGGATTCAGATACGTAAGGGGTGCAAATGTACCTTGATCAGTGTGAGATTGGTTAGGGCTCAACTATATTCCATTCCGAAGTTAAATTGGAGTAGGCTAGTGTTTGTAGCGGCTTAATACAGTATGATGTTAAAATCAGGACTAGGTCTTGTGTTTTTTCTGCAGTTGCGGTTTCCTCGTTAACCATAACTAGTTCAAAGATAATATCTTTCAACCATTTGATCGAACTTAGCTTGTTACACACAAATGAAAAGTGACTTCATTAAGATATGGAGCTAAACGTGTACACCTTTGTTGGCTCAACAATAGTTAATTAAAGTTATCCATATGAACACTTTCATATCAACCATATTCATATCAACCATATTCATATTAACCATAACTAGTTCAAATGACTCAAATGAAACTAGTTCTAGAGTTGTTCAATTGTTTGTATTCTTATAGAAGTATACGAGACACAATTGAAGCAAAATTGATTTTGATTCACTCGAATAAATTCATGAACATTATAGCCATATTTTGTAAAAGATTGCATACCATATTAGATAAATGTTCTAGTTCGTGAACAAACCGATTTTAGAACATAACCTACTAAAGTATGCAAATGGGTACACATACCTAAGTGGCCGGACTAAGTTTGGGTTCGCTAGTATGCGAACTATTACGCATACCACCCAAATCAGGAAAGTCCCGGAACTTCAACCTCAAGCCAGTATGCGTACTTAGTTCCCGGACCTTTATTAACCAAACAGTACGCATATGAGTATGCATACCATGGTTCCCAGACTTGGAATAATTTTCAACAGTTACCATACAAGTACGCATACTGTACTATATCCAATCATGATTATTTTTTCTAAACTTCCATTTCAATCATCGAAACATTCTCGGAATACGGGAATAGCTGTCTCGCACAAACTTTTAGCTTCAAATTTTTTTTAAGTGATCGAATGATCAATATGAAACATTCCGAGTCTACATCAAGTGACTGTCTCACACAAATAATGTAAGATGTTACCAGGCGATTTGCACATGATCATCTTTTGACTTTCGTCAAGAATATAAGATGAACTTGGTTAAAGGGAAAGCGTCCAACATATATTTCAAGAAATATGTAAGCAAGCTAAACTAAGTTTGAAATATGAAATGTGTATAATCGAAGTCTATATAGCTATACGATTTTTGTCTCAAATATGAGATAGAGTATATAGAATCGTGAGTCATAGATGAGTTCAAGTCTCCACATGCCTTTTGTTGATAAAGTTCCACAAGCTCCCCTTAGTAGTTCTTCGTCTTCAATCAATGAACGCCGTGAATTCTAATGCTCAACTACACTCTCTATCCTAATCGGAGACTTAGCTATAAGTAGACTAGAAATCAAGACTTACAGTTTTGGTTACTCAAATTGACAAACAATCTTGAGATAGTAACGCTTGCGATTTCGACCGAGCAGTGCTCTAAAAATCTCCCCATTTGTCAATCTTAGTGACAAAACTATCAATACATATAGATTACAATATAAATAAACTTTGTAGATTCTCATCCAAATGCTTGATTTCCTTGTTTCTTCAACATTACTCGAAATCTTCGTCATTTTCAAGTACTCCAGTAATTTTGAACTTGTTCAACTCAACATCATAGTTGTTGAAGATCCGTAGCTATAACAATGAGAAAAAAATAGCTCTGAATCATTGTTATTCAGTGTCATAACATTATTACACAGCATCAAAGTCCAATTGTATCACAACTTTTACAACAATACCATGGTGATATGTATCGCTCACCCTAGTCAATACTTCATCTCACATGAAAACCACTCCCCCTTACATAATGATCTGTAAACCATATGTATTTGTAGTGTGAACCACACATTAATTCTCCCTCTTTTGGCAACATAAATTGAAAAAGCTACGAAAACTAGTGGGACCCTAATGAAATTCTCATGGAGATTCTTCATGGATAAAAGAAAACATATCAACTTTTTTTAGATGCAATCATATATCCGAAACTAAATGCATTCATCAAGGAGTTAATAGAGATACAAGAAAACTCATATAATATTTCACAGCCGCACTCCCCACAAAGATTTGGCAATTAAGCACAGGTTCAAAAAAGAAATCTCCCCCATAAAATTTCATTCCCGAAAGAACAACAAGAGCGACCATACTTTTACACTAAAAGAAGTATTGAAAAGAATACTTTAATACCAAACACAACTGTTACCTACGTAGAAACAAATGTGAAATTGAAACAACACTACACTGACGTTCTAAGCCTTGATTGCATGTATGCGTTTCTGATTTTGAGAAAGTCCGGGAACATGGTTTTCATATCGCTACGCGTACTAGCGTAAGGTTCAAGTCCGGGAATATTTGCTGAGTTTGGATGGTATGCGTACCAGTTCGCATACTTGCAAACCCAAACTTGGTCCGGATACTTAGTTACGCATACCCGTGTGAATACCTAAGTAGATGATGTTCTAAAATCGGTTTGTGCATGAACAATACATTTATATATTAAGGAATCCAATATTTTGCAAAATTTGGCTATAGTGTTCATCACTTAATTCATGTGAATCAAAATCGATTTTGCTTCAACTGTATCTTGTATACGTTTATAAGAATATAAAAAATTGAACAACTCTAGAACTAGTTTCACTTGAGTCATTTGAACTAGTTATGGTTAAGATGAATGAGGTTGATATGAAAGTGATTCATATGGCTAACTTCGGTTAACTATTTTTTTCCAACAAGGTGTACATGTTAAGTACGGTTATTCAATCCTAAATGAAGGTATTTAATTTATGTGTAACAATTTAAGTTCGATCTAACAGTTGAAAGATATTAGCTTGAGTCAAATCAGGTTTTCATCTAACGGTGAATATAGAATGCTTTGTTACCAAAGTAGCATTTATTGAAAACCCTGATTTAAAGACTGTATAAAGGTGAACTCTTGCAACTAGGAAACCTAATACCGACACCTCCTGTGTGATACTAGTTGCGACTAAAGTTGATTCTTCTTTAACCTTAGGTTTTCCACGAACCCATGTAGGTTAACGACTTGAAGACTTCATTGGGATTGTGAAGCCATACCCAACTATTTTCTCTGTAGTTCTGTGATCTGATCTTGCATATTCTATCTTGATTGAGTATTATCTTCTTTAAGATTTGCTCGATATTTATTCTCCGATAGAGCACTATAAAAAGTAATCACAAACATCTTCGTCTCATCGTTTGTGATTCCACAATATCTTGTTTCGCTACCATACAATTAAGCTTATTGTGAGGTGATTGATATTTCTAGGTTATTTTTCGCTAATATAATTCTGGTATATTAATTGTTCGTGTTCACTTTGATTTATCAAAAGACGGAACAAAACTCGTAGGTTTATCTGTGGGAGACAGATTTATCTATCCAATAGATTTTTCTGTGTGAGACAGATTGGTTTATCAAGTCTTCGACTTTGTGACGTAGCAACTCTTAGTTGTGGGTGAGATCAGTTAAGGGAATCAAGTGCGTAGAGTCCTGCTGGGATTCAGATACGTTAGGGGTGCAAAATGTACATTGATCAGTGTGAGATTGGTTAGGGCTCAACTACATTCCAGTCCGAAGTTAACTTAGAGTAGGCTAGTGTTTGTAGCGGCTTAATACAATATGATGTTAAAATCAGGACTAGGTCCCGTGGTTTTTCTTCATTTAGGTTTCCCCGTTAACCATAATTAGTTCAAAGATAATATCTTTCAACCATTTGATCGAACTTAGCTTGTTACACACAAATGAAAAGTGACTTCATTAGCTTGTTCAAAGATAATATCTTTCAACCACTACACTGACGTTCTAAGCCTTGATTGCCCGTATGCGTACCTGATTTTGAGAAAGTCCGGGAACCTAATTTGCAAAACGGTACGCGTACTAGCGTAAGTTTTAGGTACGAGAATTTTTGTTAAGTTTGGATGGTATGCGTACCAGTTCGCGTACTGGCGAAACCCAAACTTGGTCTGGCTACTTAGTTACGCATACCCGTATGCATAACTAAGTAGATGATGTTCTAAAACCGGTTTTTTCATGAACACTACATTCATATATTAAGTAATCCAATCTTTTGCAAACCTCGGCTATAATGTTCATCACTTGATTCATGTGAATCAAAATCGATTTTGCTTCGACTGTATCTCTTATACGTTTATGGGAATATAAACAATTGAACAAATCTAAAACTAGATTCATTTGAGTCATTTGAACTAGTTATGGTTAGAATTAATGAGGTTGATATGAAAGTGATTCATATGGCTAACTTCGTTAATTATTTTTGAGCCAACAAGGTGTACACGTTTTGGTACGGTTACAAGCTAATTTCGATCTAACGGTTGAAAGATATTAGATTGAGTCAAATCAGGTTTTCATCTATCGGTGAATATTGAATGCTTTGTTACCAAGGTAGCATTTATTCAAAACCCTGTTTTGAAGATTGTATAAAGGAGAACTCTAGCAACTAGGAAACCTAATCCCGACACCTCCTGTGTGATACTAGTTGCGACTAGAGTTGATTCTTCTTTAACCTTAGGTTTTCACGAAACCATGTAGGTTAACGACTTGAAGACTTCATTGGGATTTTGAATCCATACCCAACTATTTTCTCTGTAAATGGGTAATCTGATCTTGCATATTCTATCTTTATTGAGTACTATCTTCTTTAAGATTGGCTCGAGATTTATTCTCTAATAGAGCAAGATAAAAATTAATCACAAACATCTTCGTCTCAACGTTTATGATTTCATAATATCTTGTTTCGCTACCATACAATTAAGATTATTGTGAGGTGATTGATATTTCTAGGCTGTTCTTCGGGAATATAATTCCGGTATATCAATTATTGGTGTTCACCTTGATTTATCAAAAGACGGAACAAAACTCGTAGGTTTATCTGTGGGAGAGAGATTTATCTATCCAATAGATTTTTCTGTGTGTGACAGATTAGTTTATCAAGTCTTCAACTTTAGGACGTGGCAACTCTTAGTTGTGGGTGAGATCAGTTAAGGGAATCAAGTGTGTAAACTCCTATTTGGATTTAGAGACGTAAGGAGCGCTAGTGTACCTTGATCAGTGTGAGATTGGTTAGGGATCAACTACATTCCAGTCCGAAGTTAACTTGGAGTAGGCTAGTGTTTGTAGCGGCTTAATACAATACGGTGTTAAAATCTGGACTAGGTCCCATGGTTTTTCTGCATTTGCGGTTTCCTCGTTAACCATAACTAGTTCAAAGATGATATCTTTCAACCATTTGATCGAACTTAGCTTGTTACAAACAAATGAAATGTGACTTCATTTAGTTATTGGTAACCATACCTAAACGTGTACACCTTTGTTGGCTCAACAATAGTTAATCGAAGTTATCCATATAAACACTTTCATATAAACCATATTCATCTTAACCATAACTAGTTCAGATGACTCAAATGAAACTAGTTCTAGAATTGTTCAGTTATTTATATTCTTATAGAAGTATACGAGACACAATTGAAGCAAAATCAATTTTGATTCACTCGAATACATTGATGAACATTATAGCCACGGATTGTAAAAGATTGCATTCCTTGTTATATAAATGTATTAGTTTGTGAACAAACCGATTTTAGAACATAACCTACTCAAGTATGCAAACGGGTACACATACCTAAGTGGTCGGACTAAGTTTGGGTTCGCCAGTATGCGTACTGGTATGCATACCACCAAATTCAGTAAAGTCTCGGAACTTGAACCTCACGCTTGTACGCGTACTTAGTTCCCGAACCTGTTAGAGCATTGCTCGGTTGAATCCACCAAGCGTTGGTATGTCAAGTTTGGTTGTCATATTTTAGTGAATCAAAACTCATGTTAAGATTCTCTTGATTATGTATTGGAGTCAACTTCGTATAGGTTAGCTTGAAAGTAGGATATGCGACATTACAAGTATTGCGAAGTCTTGAAGATGTGAAGAAGCAAGGAGCTACAACAACTAAAATCATCCTTTCACTTGAGGTTAGTGATATTTGACTTGAACTGTTTCATTCCCTAACGTATATTTCAAGTCGTGCATAATGAAAACATAATTGCGAAGCATATTTGAACTCTAGATAGACATAGTATTAAGGAATACAATATGAAGTTTATTGCTTAACCATTAAACTTTGTAGATAAGACACCACCATAATCATCTGAATGCTATTGTGATTATGTATGGGTATGAGGTGAGGATTTCATCCTATGTAACAATGTTTACATGTGTTCTAAGGAAGTAAGTTCATAAACTCGTTTGTGGACCGAAAAGGAAATTGCCAGGTGTTATTGGTTTTGTTATTCATTGCATATCTTATGAACAACCAATATGTGTGATAGAGTACAACCGCTCACAACTTGTTGTGTTCTTGGTAAAACTATTCACAAAGGCCTGATTTATGTATTGGTATAAATTTTATTAGTAAAACCGATCATAAGTAATCACCTGTGGTATGATCGGGTTTGTATGTCTGACCAATTATGGGAGAGGGGAACCGATCCTAGTAAGGGGTGCAGAACATCAAGGGGAACCGATCCTTGTATGGGGTGCAACAAGGTTTATAGAAGAAAGGGGAACCGATCCTATGGACATGTGAAACACGTTTTTAGGCAAAGGGGAACCGATCCTATGGACATGTGCAACACATATAAGTTAGATACCATATATATGATGGGAACCGATCCTAGTACCTAGTCAACCGAATTTTTGGAAAGCTAGTGTGACTATGCACAGTACTCACATGGAGGTAGAACCGAAACTTGTTTTGGTAGAACCGTTAAACCCATGATTGTGATTGAATGTTGGTTTGATCAATCACATAGTTCTTGAAAGTCGGATGAACCGATTCTAAACTTGTTTGGAAGTGTGGCAAATCGATTTCAAGGTTTTAAGTGTGAAAGAGAACTTACAAAGTAAAGATGTCGACAAATTTTGAATACGTGCCGTGAATGTTTATTTCTATAATTGTTCAAAGATATTCCTTAACGGCTAAGGGAAGAGAATCCCAGGATCAAAACATAAATAAGTTAAGAATCTTTAATTAAGGTTATTAGTTTCATTTTGTAGGAAATTCCTTAATTGGTAATGTGCATTTACTAATTAGATTTTCCGAGAGATTTCAATCGTTAGTTTTGGACAGAGCATTTCCAGGAATTATGGAAACCGAATTTGTTATTTAATGAATATCTTGAAAATATTTTCGATTTTGGAAATTCCTTGGTGTCCAAACTTCCTTGTCTATAAATACACGAAGTTTGCCTTTCTTGCAAACTAATCCTTCGTAACAACAAACTTCCTCTTTTGTTGTTGTTACTGGTGTAGCCGCCTATTCGGAGAGGAGAGTAACCTAGTTAGGCGAAATATCTTATGACCGCTCAGTTTAAAGTCTTCTTTGGGATTGAGAAGCTCTAGCGTGTACCGTTGGTGGGAAACTAGATAATTGCGGTTTATCTTTTGTTTTCGATTGATTTGATTGACTAACGGTGGTTGAAATATGATTGCACCTAGTTTGTTTATTCTTGAGAATCTTCTCTTCTAATATAAGATTCACTCAAACTAGTTCAGAGTTTAGACATAGATCTTTAGACTGTTTTGAGTTCTAAAGACGATCTTGTGATAATCCATTGTTAACAGACTCCGTTTTGTGCGTGATTGATTACAAGAGATTCAAGTGATTGTGTGCAGGTTTTTATTGAAGATTTAATAAGATTTGAAGATAAAGAAGATATTGAACATCTTACTTGGGTTTTATAATCTTTGGTGTGCACAACACTTGTTTGGGTAAAAGATGATCCAATTAATAATCGGTTTATCCTTGTGGTAGATTGGATTGATTAATTGAGTAAATCGGCATCAAAACGATTCTTCGGATTAAAGGTATTGTTGGATTAATCTTAAACGATTACTTCGGTAATTGAACATAAGGTAGATCTAAAGACCCAACGAAGGAATTTATGTTAAGATAAACTGAAGAGTATTTGTCTGACTCATATCACTTGGTTGTATAGAGTTGATACCAAACAAATTTATTGTTCCTTTACTGTTTGGAATACGAACCAAATGAATTGTTCCAAGTACGTGACTTATTCATAAGTCGGAGGCGTGGGAATACAAACGGAACTAGGTGAACTATAGGGTTAGTTACTTGGTCTCAACCATACGAAGTTAAGTGTAATTTTGTGTAGCGGCTTAATCATGAGAGTATTCAATTCTTGACTAGGTCCCGGGGTTTTTCTGCATTTGCGGTTTCCTCGTTAACAAAATATTGTTGTGTCATTTACTTTTATTTTCCGCATTATAATTGTTTTACTATAATTAAAGTAAATTACACAAACGTTGATTCCTATTAACTTGATAAGCAATCCTATTGTGTTTGGTTAAGTCTGAACTTTTGTATCAAGTAAACATACTTCGTTGTTGTATTTTCTCGATCTCGTTTCCATAGACGATCACACGAATTGTGAACCGATTAGTTGTATTGTCTCGACTCAATCCATAGACAATCACTTTCGGAGCAAAGGACTTACAGGTAGGAAAAGTTTTAGCTTGAGGTCTATTTGGGTACCCTCACCTTTTCAGGACCATTATTAACCAAACAGTACGCACACGAGAATGTATACCATGGTTTCCAGACTTGGAATAATTTGCAACAATTACCATACAAGTACGCATATACTATATCCAATCATGGTTATTTTTTCTAAACTCCCATTTCAATCATTGAAACATTCTTGGAAGACGGGAATAGCTGTCTCGCACAAGCTATTAGTTTCAAAGCAATTTTTAAGTGATCGAATGATCAATATGAAACATTTCGAGTCTGCATCAAATGACTGTCTCACACAAATAATGTAAGATGTTATCAGTCCAGTTTCACATGATCATCTTTTGGCTTTCGTCAAGAATATAAGATGAACTTGGTTAAAGCGAAGCCTTACCAACACATATTTCAAGAAATATGTAGGCGAGTTAAACTCAGTTCGAAATATCAAATGTGTAATCAAAGTCTATATAGCTATACGACTTTTGTCTCAAATAGGAGATAGAGTATATAAAATCTTGAGTGATAGATGAGTTCAAGTCTCCACATACCTTTTGTTGATGAAGTTCCACAAGCTCCCCTTAGTAGTTCTTTGTCTTCAATCGATGAACGCCGTGAATTCTATTGCTCAACTACACTCTCTATCCTAATCCGAGACTTAGTTATAAGTAGACTATAAATGAAGACTTAAAGTTTTGGCTACTAAACTTGACAAACAAGCTTGAGATAGAAATGCTTACGATTTCGACCGAGCAGTCTCGCACAAACTATTAGCTTGTCTCCCATTTCAATCATTGAAACATTCTCGGAAGACGGGAATAACTGTCTCGCACAAAATATTAGCTTCAAAGAAATTTTCAAGTGATTGAATGATCAATATGAAACATTCCGAGTCTACATCAAATGACTATCTCACACAGATAATGTAAGATGTTACTAGGCGATTGTCACATGATTATCTTTTGACTTTCGTCAAGAATATAAGTTGAATATGACCGAAGAGATCCATATGAATTAAATGAAGAGGAGCTTTAGTGAGAATATCTCGAGATGATTTGTGTGGAACTTTCGTTTGTTTACCCTTTTAAATGGCACCACAGACACCATCAATCTTTGCATTGGTTTTCGGAATACCTCTAACAAGTTCTTTGTTAATGATATTTAGAAGGAGATAATTGATGTGACCTAAACGCTAATGCCAAAGATGCGTAGTTTCCACCTTAGTTATATTACAACAATTAGTAAACTAAGTATCAAGAAGATAATAATTATTTTTACTGCGAGTTACCTGAAAAATTACTTTCCCAGTTTTGTCTACAATGTCACATTCATTCGAATTGAAGACAACTTTATGGCCTTTGTCACAAATTTGACTAACAGATCGAAGGTTTGCAGTCATACCTTTAACATATACCACATCATGGATTTCAGGAACGCCAGGAAGTTTGATCGTCCCCATCTTGCTTATGTAGCAACAACTCCCATTTCTGAATGTTATGAAACCTCCTTCAAAGTCGCTTGAATTCACAAACCACGAAAGATCTCCAGTCATATGTCAGTTACATTCACTATCAATAAACCATTGAAAGGGCGATGTTGATTTTAGAGAAAAAGCTCTCATACTAACACTATTATCTCGTTTGAGATTTCTTGTTACATTTGTACATCTTTTTAGAGAAATAAACAGTTGTTCATCTTTCTTATGAAGATTACTCGCAACCTTTAAACTTTTCCTGAAAGATGTACATGTATGTTCAAAATGATTGTGAGAATCACAGAACATACATGGACCAACATATTTAATCTTATCTGAGTAGTTCTGAGTCCCATCAGGTTTCACAAATCCTAAACCTCGCTTATCCCCTGACTTGTGACAATTCTTCATAGAAGAATTAAAGGAGTTATTCAAATCCATTGAAGGAACTTTGACAGACTTCAAATCCTTATACTTTGCAATTTCTGCAATAAGATCAAAATTGATTTGGATTTTTTCATCCAACTTTTTCTAGAGAATAAAGCTCTTCAGAACTTTCTCTAAGATCAGAGTTAAATCCTAGTGAAGCGTTTATAGAGGCTTTACTATCCATAGAGTCAGATCGCTACAATTTTTTTTTTGCTAAGTAAATGATTTGTTGACAGTGGGATATGAACACACGCCCTTTCGGAGAGTCAGATCGCTACAAACACAGACTTATAAGATCTTAAACGTGTTTTCCTGCTCTGATACCAATTGAAAAAGCCAGGGTCTAACAACCACACCCAATATTTCGCTTATCAATCTGTATGGACTAACTCCAATATACTTTCAATTAAATCAACTAGACAGTCATATTCAATCTTAAGAAAAGTATATCAAAGAGTTATATCTCAATTCTCAATTCAATCTGCAATCAAACAAATAGGAATTTGCGAGCCCGTTTAAATATGAGAAATAACTTGGACTGTATCAAAAACCAATATCCAAGTGTCAATCAATTTAACAAACAACCAAAGGTTGGATTCACAATTGATTGAACTTACGCACAACTTGTAACATTTAAATTATATACACAAATATAATATGTAAAGAAATAACACAAACACCAGAAGTTTTATTTACGAGGAAACCGCAAATGCAGAAAAACCACGGGACCTAGTCCATATTTTAACTCCACACTGTATTAAGCCGCTACAAACACTAGCCTAATCCAAGTTAACTTCGGACTGGAATGTAGTTGAGCGCTAACCAATCTCATACTGACCAAAGTACAGTTGCGCTCCTTACATCTTTGAATCCCAGCAGAACTCTATGCACTTGATTCCTTTAGATGATCTCACCCACAACTAAGAGTTGTTACGGCCCAAAGTCGAAGACTTTATAAACCAATCTGTCTCACACAGAAAAGTCTATTGAATAGATAAATCTATCTCCTACAAATATACCTATGAGTTTTGTTCCGTATTTTGATAGATCAAGGTGAACAGGAACCAATTGATATACCAGACTTATATTCCCGAAGAACATCCTAGAAATATCAGTCACGTCACAATAATCCTAATTGTATGGTAGCGAAGCAAGATATTGTGGAATCACAAACGATGAGACGAAGATGTTTGTGACTACTTTTTATCTTGCCTATTGGAGATTATATCTCGAGCCAATCTTAGAGAAGATAGTACTCAATCATGATAGAAAGCAACAAGATTAGAACACGCAACTATAGAGAAAATAATTGGGTTTGGCCTCTCAATCCCAATGAAGTCTTCAAGTCATTAACCGACATGGTTTGGAAAAAACCTAAGGTTAAAGGAGAATCGAATCTAGTCACAACTAGTATCACACAAGAGGTGTGGGGATTAGGTTTCCCGGTTGCTAGAATTATCCTTTATATAGTCTTCAAATCAGGGCATGCAATCAATGTTACCTTGGTAACAAAGCATTCAATATTCACTGTTAGATGAAAACCTGATTAGACTCAGGCTAATATCTTTCAACCGTTAGATCGAAATTATCTTCTTAAACACAAATGGAAAGTGACCTCATTTAGATATGGGTAACCGTACCTATACGTGTACACCTTTTTTCTCTATAATAGTTAACCGAAGTTAGGCATATGAACACTTTCATATCAACCATATTCATTTTAACCATAACTAGTTCAAATGACTCAAATGAAACTAGTTCTAGATTCGTTCTATTGTTTATATTCTCATTGAGTTATACAAGACACAGTTAAAGCAAAATCGATTTTGATTCACTCGAATCAATTCATGAACATTATAGCCACAGTTTGAAAAAGATTGCATTCCTTATTATATAAATGTACTAGTTCATGAAAAAACCGATTTTATAACCTACTCAAGTATGCAAATGGGTACAAATACCTAAGTAGTTGTTCGCCTTTAATCGATGAACACCGTGAAGTCTAATGCTCAACTACACTTTCTATCCTAATCAGAGACTTAACTGTAAGTAGACTAGAAATCAAGACTTATAGTTTTGGCAACTAAACTTGACATACAAGCTTGAGATAGCAACGCTTGCGAGTTCGGCCGAGCAGTGCTCTAACACACATTAACTCCTCAATCAACCATTTCGCAAATTCTACAAGAATCTGCTCCTAAATCTTCAATCACGACATATTATTTACTATTATGGAATCTTTGGACAACCAGAAATGAAGTCATTTTCAAACAATGCCATGCTCCTCCAGAAGACATAGTGGCAAGATCTTTGATAAAAAAACAAGAATTTAAATGTCCAATATCACTCCCAGTTCTCCTTGGAGAATCACCCTTCAGAATTGCATCAACCAATATCAGAACAACAACTATATCAATAGGATGGTCCATACCAGAATCAGATTGGATAAAAATCAACACTGATGGTGCCGCAACAGGTTTCATTAATTTGTAGGGATTCGAACGCACGAATTGTGATGGCGTATGCACAATCTTTAGGAATAACTACTTCGCTAACGGTCGAAATGTGGGCAACATTAATTACAACCAGACGACAACAGAAAGATAATGGCCAAAAGTTCTATTTATGACTGACTAAGAAAATCTCATGTGTTTCATAAAATCGTCAACTGAAGCTCCTTGGTATATCCCTGGAATGATTGACGAAATATGACAAAGAATGCGACAAATCCCTCAGTGCAATGTACTTCATAACTATAAAGAATGTAATCAGGCAGCAGATAGTCTAGCAAATTATGCAGCGAATGGAAGCCAATCGAAAAATCTTTCAACAACAATCTTGGACCCTGCAATTCCACCTTATCTTAACCAAATTCCATTAAACGACTCTCTGGGTACTAGATAACCACGTGTAATAGCGATTTAGATCTGCTTTCTTTATCTTTATGCTTCAAAAAAACAAAAAGAATACCCAACCGAATTATATAAAAAACGGTGCCTATAAAAATTACATAAAGTTTGGCTATATTATTAACAAAATAACGGGACATGTAATGATTACAAGTATTTTCGTTAAGTCATAACAAAACTGTCGAACATATATTTTTAAGTAATTTAATCAGCAGCCTCGATACATCCACATTCACCAACTGAAGTAATTGACACTCTATAATCGACGGATATTAGTTGAAACAACGGCGGATTATAACCTTGGTAAAACCATCCGGAAAAAATAGTTAACAAGAATCATTTAATATGAACGTTTATATCGACCGGTTATAACATTTTCTTAACCAGGAATTGATCGATGTGAACATCCACATCAACCGATTACAGCCTAAAAAACTAACAGAAAAGTATTTGATTTCCTTTAAGGCTTTAACCAGAATCAGCTCATATGAATTCCACATTGGCCTA
Source organism: Papaver somniferum (assembly GCF_003573695.1). Taxonomy (NCBI): domain Eukaryota; kingdom Viridiplantae; phylum Streptophyta; class Magnoliopsida; order Ranunculales; family Papaveraceae; genus Papaver; species Papaver somniferum. The sequence continues at coordinate 261,680,195 of NC_039364.1, read as the reverse complement.
TTCTGGCGTGATGTACTTCCACCACAGAAAACTCAAGAACAGTCGGTCGACGTGGCCATGAACATCGACTTATTATGTTTTTTGGGGTCTTAACCAAATCAACAATCAACTTTATAACTATTGTTCTACAACATTATTGTAAGTGGTCTTAGCCAACAAGTGAACTAAGATATAATTCTGAACAAAAACGTCTCTATTAAGAGGAAAAATGACGAATTGCATAAGTGGTAAAATGAACAACGAAGACAAATATTTGGATATTCAAATGCGGAAGCATGGTAATGAATGTGCATCATACAAATTTCTAGTTGAGAAACAGGTTGATGGTAGACTAGTAGGCTAAAAAAGGCACTTTATGTCATATACAAGAAGGACGATGCAAATACAATCGTTATTTTCTCTTCTTCCGACTTATTATATAGATGTAAGCTTAACCCCAAAAGAAATTAATTATTATCAAGCTTAATCAGATAGTAAGAAATTTCTAGTGGAGGCATTCAAGCGACCAAAGAAAGTTACATTTTCTAAAATGGGATTGGTTTTTTTTTTGCTAGAAAAATTAACTTCACTAAGACAAAGAATTACAATTGTTCAGTGAGAAAGTTTGGCTTAAGACCAAACCATTCACCATTGATCCTAGAAGTTCTATAGTATTTGACTGCCACATCTGCCAACTGTGTAAAACTTCTATTTAGAAATTTAAAATATGATAGAACTAAAGGAATCCATAAGTGACTTACAGTCATCTAAAATAGAATTGTTAAACCAACTTAATTGGTTATTATTTAAATTCAAATAATCTAAAACTACTTTTTCGTCACTAATTATGCAGACGTCGATCTTTCCTTGCTCTTTTCCCCACAGTACTGCTTCTAATACAACAAGGCTTTCAGCTTCTACGACGTTTCTATTTAGACCTGAGATGATCTTGCACCCGAGGTAGTTCACTGCAACATTATTCATGATCAATACAATTCCAGAAAGATTAATATCTTTGTCAAAAGAAGCATCACAATAAACTATAGTACAGTTATCGAATAAATTACTAGTGACAGTATTATAGTCCAAACTGACTGGTTGTATAGGAAGAGAATCTATTTTAGTAATAGGATTTTTGAGATATTGCATAATGTCATTCACTAATTTAAGCGCCATTCTAGCAGTAGAATGATGATTGAGAGGTTTATTCTTAAAAAAGAAGGAGCACCTATCTCTTCAGATACACCATGCAATAGTAAAGACATCCACAACTTTAACTTTCATAGAAAAATTTGAAAGCCACTTGGAAACCCAATCATACATAGATAAATTCAAATTAACATAATAAGCAATTTGGTCTTTGTAAGGAGTAAGTGACCACACTTTCCTGGAAAATGGACAATGTAAGATGATGTATTCAGCAGTCTCAAGAGTGTCAGAGTTGCAACTACTACAGTTCTTGTCAAGACCATTGCTAAACTTAAAGAGATTAGTTTTAGAAGGTAAAATACCCTCATGACACTTCCAAATGAATATTTGAACCTTTGGGAGGATTTATACGTTTCCAAAGTGACTTATACATGAGATTAACCAAGCTAGGATTTTGGATGTACTGGATTTACCCTGAGATGACCTTGTAAGCAGATTAGACTGAGAACTGGCCATTCTTAGTATAGGATGACCAGACGAGCCTGTCGTGTCCTACAAAATGAATTCTAGTATTAAGGATGAACTGAGCATTTGGTGGGGTAAAATAAGCATTTACTAGATCAGGTTTCCATCTCCTAGTATTTTGGTATATGAATTCAGACACTCAAAAATTAGGATTAGGAGCACACACATACAAAGGTTCAACTGGGTTTGGAAACCAGTTGTCCCTGAAAGCAAGCATTCAAGACCATTTCTTACTTCCCCAAAATAGTGTTGATCAATGAAATCTAGACCATAACATATACTCTTCCAAACCCATGTTGAGTCTTGTTTTTTATTGTAAAGGAAAGCTCTACCATTTTTGAAATATTTGGATCTAACGATAACAATACATAAATTAGTAAGAGAGTGTAGAATTTTCCATGCAGTCTTACTCAAAAGAGACAGATTCATATGCTCAAAATATTTAAAGCCGAGACCACCTTGAAATTTATGAGAACAAATGGGATTGGTTTATTACAAGCGAAGAAAATTGAGGTTTAGGCTCGAGGTTTTAAGAACGTCTCAACAAAGCCTTAATTGCTAAACTGACATAGTAGTTTTTACATGACTCTCTGAGGTTCACCTTTGAAAGAAGAGTATCATGGATATTTCATTTTAGTAAGCAAAAAAGCTACAAAAATTCTCTAACACTTGAGCTGCCATGTTAGATAGCAGAATACACTTAAAATAGGGTTGCTTTTGTGTTATTCTTACACGTTGTTACATTGCATGGTATACTGGCTTTCAATTGATTATCTTCTTGTTGCTAATGTGGCCATTGTAAGTATCGAGCTTTTTGTGTTTTGTCCTTAACCCCTGGTAAATTATCCTTTGATTTTTTTCTTGGATGTATTTTCTCTTGGTGTGAACAATAATTCAATTTCCTAACCTTAGAAAGCCATGATTGTTCACCTATCCAGCTTGTACAAATATTAAGCCAAATTCTGAAAAATAAGGTCAATAGATCAACGTTTTTCGGATGTTTTTTGCCCTCCACAAAAATTTGGACCATAACCTCTCTTATCTACTATTTGATTTTTTTCAGATCTCACAATACATCAAGATACTTATATGAGCGGTCAGGCAGATCAACGAGCCTGATAGCTTATATGGGATCGCCCAATCATACAAGGTCAATACTTTGAATTCATGTGTGTGTATGTGGATGAAGGGTAAAAGCTTTTTAAGACCCTAGTAGCAAGAGTTTACGGTGATCACTCGTGCTTTCTTTTTTTTTCGTGAATATTGTATTTTCTGTCATCACTTACATGAGTTGCTAGTTCTTCCTGAGACTGTCGTTCCTAGAGGGACAATACGTGTTGGCGTATGAGTGGTGTTTGGTCTCTGATGCTGGTTGGCCCCAGTTTCACGCAGAGACAACTAGCCCGACTACCTCTTCAGATTTCTCCTCGATTATCCGAGAGAAAAAATAGTTTGGTCCATGTGCTTAGCTGTCGAAAAGTTATCGACCATTGTCCCTTACAACAGTGAACATGTGAAACCATCTTAGCATATGTGAAAGGAGGGACTCTCTCATGTGGCTATGCAAGGCAGCAAGATGGTGAAAGGGGGGGCTCCTCCCTGTATCCCTGCTTGTTCTGGACATGGATAAAGTGGGCATGCTATTTTAACGGTCGCGAATACGTAAACCCTACTAAAATGGTGTAACCACCCCTGTTCCACCCGCGGCACGGAAGGTGCCAAGGACTTACTACTGTCTCCGACAGGTTGCCCAGGCAGGTGAACCGGTGTAAAAACTTAACTTTATATTGGAGATAAGATCTTTACGAGAGATTAGCTCTGCCCAACCTGGTACATGCTACTGGAAAATAGACTTTGGATATTGGATATTGTATTGTCTGTGGTCGTTTTGGTCATAGTTGAAGTCTCCAATCATTACCTATGAACATGAGGGTGATTGGAATAAGGCTCTTGAGTATTATGACCTGCAAGTGCGATTTGTGCCAGCAAGGCAATTAGAAGGCTCTCAACACAATTTGTGGTAGGAGCATTCTCACGAGACCCGTCAGCTTCCCTTTCCTAAACCTGAAGTTGATTGTTTGTACCATGGGTAAAAATGCCACATAATAGCCAAATTGCTACCTGAATTACCTTTTGGCCCTCATCCAAACCCGCCATCCAGCCAACCGACGTAGCTACCAGCTAGTCCAAGCGTTTCGTAAAGTCAACGACCGGTCGGTGGACAAAGTCAACATCCGGTCAATGGTAAAAGTCAACCGTCGGTCAACTATTGAAGCCAAATTTCCAGTCGCACTTCTAGCCAATTTTCGTCCATCTTCCCAGTGATGCTGTCAACCATTTCCCGGCCATGTCCCCCGGCCATGTCCATAGGCGGAATCCTCCATCCATACAGCCAGCCCGTTATGCATGTCAACCAGTCAAGCCAGTCTACCAGCAGGTCATACCATTAAAAGCTTGATAGTCGCAGTCAACAACAGAAATGAGGCATGCAATGCAGATTAATGCCAGGAGGCATGCAGCGCAAGTAAATATGCATGCAAGGAAGATTAATACAATTTATGCCAGGAGGCATGCAGGAAAAGTTAAAACCATTTATGCTTACCTCGTGATTAGGGTAAGAGCTAATTCGCCATTGTATAAATAAAGGGAATTATAACCCTAAAATGGGGGGATAGGCTAGCTGAGACAAAAACAATCCATTGTAATTCAGACATCAATAAAACATCACTCCCCAAGGAGATTCATCCGTGGACATAGGAAAAATTTGCCTAACCACGTTAAATTCGTGTATCTGTCATTCTTGATTATTTCTTGTTATTAACACTGTTTTCATCAACAACACCAGTTTAATCGTGTTTTGTGCCTGAAAATATTTATGGGAAAAAATACTGATATATGTCAAAAGAAATCTCCCAAACGGCTTATGATTGCAGCAAACTGGTTGCACTCATTTACTGGAGTTATATTGTCAGGGATTAACTTCTCAAAATAGCGGGGTTGAACATGATTCAAAATTCACCCAATTGCAGATTTTTTAATAATACAAATTCTGGCTCAAAGAGGAATGTTACATACTTTTAATGACAAAGATTTCTGATGGATTTCTTATAATACTTGTTCATGTGTTTGTCTTCTGTATATATTTTAGTTTGAAGCTGCCAAGCGTACTGGATAGTGGGATGTTTCCTTGTTTTATGTGGAAGTCAAGCGACAGGATAAACAACAAAATTAGTCGTTTTAATGGAAACCTGCACATGTAAACTTTTTGTATTTCTCCTAGTCTTAAATCAGTAAGTGTTATTTTAGTAAGAACGCGAAATTGGGGGATAATTATCAAATCAGAGTCACCCCTTATATAAGTATTTTTTTAAATCCTAATCTACTCCTCACTAATCAGGTTTAGTGGTTAATACTATTTAGTAAAAATCTTAAGTATTTGTTAAATGATTAGTGCGTATTTGTATTTGGATTTGTATTTTGGTGAATGAGATGAGAGTAGAAAGAAGGAAAATAAATTGAGAGGGAACTTTTTTTGGTGAAAGTGGAGGATGATTGTGAATAGAGAACTGCTGCTAAGAGGTTGAAAATTTGATTTTTTTTCTTTGAATCCACCATTGTTGCAGTAGCTCGGTGCCGGCATTGTATTCAACCGAAAAAACCATGCCGGCATTTGTTGGAAATTCTCTTAAATGTTTGTCATTATCCGGGGGGTCCGCTTGTAACAAATTTTTTTGGTTTTGATCTTCAAAACCTTTTTTTCTTTTGTTATAATCAGTCCACTGCCGGCACAGTCAGTTAATTTTCGAGCATGCCGGCATTACTTCCGGCATGGTATGTTGCTTAAATTTCTATGCCGGCACATGATGAAAAGTATCCAGGAAACTTCAAATTTTTTTCACTTGACTACCGGCATTGATAGATGTCTATCGAGCATGCCGGCACTCAGTTCCGGCATTGAATGTTAGTTGCCAAGCATGCCGGCACCATTTTCCGCCATGATCTTCATCAATTCCGGAATGGTATTCATCACTTCCGACGATGTAAATTTTTTTATTTCCAACATGGTCTTCATCACTACCGGCATGGTCTTCATCACTTCCGGCATGGTCTTCATCACTACCGGCATGGTCTTCATCTATGCCGGCATGGTCTTCATCACTTCCGACATGGTCTTCATCACTTTCGGCATTGTATTCATCACTACCGGCATGGTCCTCATCGCTTCCGAATGATAAAAAAAATCGTTTTCAAGGGAGTGAGATAAATGGGGGATATTATTATTATTATTATTAAATTTATTATATTGTTGGATAGATATTACAGAAAATGGGTCATTTGTCCAAATATTCTTAAATCACGGTTCAAATGGACGAGTAAAAAATAGTTTGGGTGAAATGGCCAAAAAAAAATAGTAAGGATGAAACTGGCTTAAATTTAAAAAATAGCAAGGATGAAACTGGATACATCCTTTGTAAATAAAAAATAAGAAAAAATATTTGAAAATGGGCACGATGAAACTGGTTACATCATGCCTATTTTTACATTTTTGTCCATTTAAACAGTATCAAAATCTAACTGTCCATTTCACCCAGGAATTGTTGATTTTGGTCTTTTTAACCAATTTTGTGTAGATATTATTACATGAAACTAGTTGGAAGCCTAACAAGCTAAGCTCCAACGACATACTACTACATTAATTGAACAGATTGTTGTGCTAACCTACCAACGAGCCTCATGGGTAACCTAGCCGAGGGAGCCGAAACAGCGGGAGGGGGGCTGAGATTGTGTCACAAGGGGGGCAAACTAATGATACCTTCCATGTTAATTCCTGCAATATTACGCCATTGGGGACTCGAATCTGGGACCTCCTGGAGCGCATTAAACTTTTGTTTTTTCATTTTTATTTTGAGCAAAGGGTATTTTAGTATTTTTATACCCAAAAATCACCCCTTAGCAAACACCATGGGTTGGGGAAAGTAATCTATATCTCCCTATTACTTTTTTTATCCCCCAATCTGGCGTTCCTTAGTAAGCCTTGCCATCAGTGATTGCTATTACATATAGCTGTTAAGTGTTGAGTTACTTTTAGTGTCATATTATTGCAACATCTGGAAGTTTCATATGGAAAAAAGACTCATTTTGTATTTATAACGCGAGCCTTGTCTAAATTATAAGCTTGAAGTAACTCTTATGTGTAGGAGGGTTTGTCACTTTATTGTAGGAACTCAAATTTCCAGCAGGTGTAAAGTTGCTGGGATAACAGTGATTTTTTTTTTTTTTGATTTAACCAAGCAAAAACTTGTCGTAACTTGCAGAACGTGCTTATTTTTCAAAATTTAGTTGTTTAAAGTTATTACAAGAGGGGGACTCAGATGAGTTTTACAAGAAGCTTATAGATTCAAAGCAAGTATATCATTTTGTTTCCTTCTTTTCATCGTGTTAAATTCCCTTGCTCATCAGTCTTTGTTTTTGTGTTAGGGACTTGTTTTGTCGATCCATCATGCAAGCAAAGGGAGTACTAGAGTTTATCTACTCTATACAATAGTTAAACTTCATGTTCAGAATCTTTAAACCAGGGTACAATTTTCCAGCCACTATCTTAGCAAAAAAAAATTATAAACCATCTTGTCATTGCTTTCGAGAAGCAAAAAGTTCTTACTGAAGCTACCGATAGCATCCAAACAAAATATGCAGGCTCTTTTGCCATTTTCTTTTTTTGCTCGTCAACTGCAATCCAAGTATCAGGTTTAGGGGCAGCTGTAACGTGTACCACCTAAGGAAAAGATTTGCAGATTGGGTAGTTAATATTAGAGGCACCTGTTGTAGATGCAACTAGAGCTGGCACAAACCAGCCAAAAACCCGCAAGTTGACCTGGCCCGACCCGTGAAAACCCGCGCCCGTCCCAGCTGGGTCCTAAACAAGCCGGGCGCGGGTTGGAGAAATTGCGGCTTGTGAGAAAACGAGCTAATCTGTCCCGGGCCGTAAAAATGCGGGTTCAACCCGTTAACCCGCAATTCCCTTTACCCACAGATTATTACGCGTGTCCCCAGACTCACCTTCGTACAACCCACAATAGATTATGCGTGTCCCCCTAATTCCCCTTCGTATAAAAACGAGAAAAACCCTAGCAGCTGTCCTTCTTCTTATCTTTCTTTCTTTCTTCTTCTTCGTCCGCCTCTGAATTTGTTGATTTTTAAATTATTCAGCTAATTTGTATTCTCTGATGAAGTTTTGTGTTTCTCAATGATACAACCTTGATTATTTAAGTTCAGTTGAGTGTACTTTTTGTTGGGTTTTGGATTCTTGTTGACTGAGGGTTTCAAGTTTCAACTTCTGATCTTTGTCATAAACTCATAATCTTCATTTTATTTTTCACTTTTGCAGGTTAGTAATAATTGATATAACTTGTACTGGAATTGACGACAATCAGATTCTCAGAAAGTAAGTAAAACCCTAAATTTACTTGAAATGATATGGAGTCTGGACTCTGGATCAGTAGATGTACACAATTTACCCTATTACGAAGTACCCCATCTTTCTGCAACTTTTAATAGGTTCTTCTAGCAGACAGAACTTCAATACCCAATAATATTTTCTGTAGAGCGAGTCTTTTTTGTGTTTCAATTCTGATCGAGTTATTATAGATTCAATGATAAAGCTATTATTGTTTGTAATGAATGAAAAACTCTGTGTGTGTTTGGTTGCAGTGGTCGGTGCTACATGGTTTTCAAATGGTGGTGATGTTGGATGTTGTTTGAATGAAATGGTTTGAGTTGAACTGTAGAAGGTATGGCTTATGCTGTCCTTGATGAATGAAATATTTGCTCAATCTTTCCACAAAAAGAAAAAAAAAGGGTTTTTTTACTTGGATTTTTTATGTTGTTTGTTTCATATTTGTATCATTACTCATTAGTATTCTTTACAGAGATTTAGGGGATTTTTTTGTTAGATGAAACTTGCAAGAATGATACTTGTTTCTGTTTGTAATAAATGTTAAACTTGTTGAATTTTGAATCTGGCACTTAGAGTGAATTGGATACTAGCAAATTAGGGGTGCAGAGCATTGGTATTTGGTGATTTTCAATTAGCTCTAATTAGTCACTCTCTCTGATGTGTTTAGCTCTAATTTTGTGCTATTGTTTTTAGGTTACTTGCAAATACATGTACTGTAATAGTTTTGTTGGAATTTCTTTACATGTATGATGTACCTTGTTACTTGTAATTTGCAAATGAGATGTTTTGCTTATATTTTTTGTTTATGCATTTTTCACGTTTCTGAATGACTCTTTGACCTGTTCTTTGTGGCTCCATCCATTCCAGTATATATTTTGTGCAGGAAGTGGTTATTAATATCTTTATTGTCGCACTTGGTGATACAAATTACAAACAATGGTATTGCTACAGTCTCGGAGGATTTTTTTCTTTGTTGAAAATATCATCATGAACTGATGAAGTACTGTAACTAAAGTATTAAACTACTAATGACTAGTATTTGTGTTCCTTTAATCCTTTAAATGCAAAAGTAGTTTAGTTTTGCAATTTTGAGTTTTTGAATCGAAATATCAAATGAATTAGATGAAATGATGAATGTTAAATTAAGTACTTAGGTTGGGAAGGAGCTTTAGATGGCCTGAATGTGGCCGAAAATAGCCCAGAAATCGATTTCTGGCGAGTTGACTCAACAAAAACCAGCTAACCCGTGAGCTCCCGCGAACCCGCAAGCTTTACCCGGGACGGGCGCGGGTTGGAGAAATGACCACCCGTGAAGAATTTCAACCCGCAAGCTTAGGATTGTATTAACCCGTAACCCGCGGGTTGGTCACAAGCCAGCCCCGTCCCGCCCGTTTTCCAGTTCTATCTTGGCATACGTTAACTAAATAACTCATTAGATTCATTCTTATAGGTTGGATCGCACCAAACACATATTGTTAGATCTTTTCGTGTTTTCCTGCTCTGATACCAATTGAAATGAGAGGGTACCCAAATATACCTCAAGCTAAAACTTTTCCTACCTATAAGTCCTTTCTCCGAAAGTGATTTTCTATGGACTGAGTCTAGAAAATACAACTAATCGGTTCACACTTCGTGTGATCGTCTATGGATACGAGATCGAGACAATACAACAACGAAGTATGTTACTTGATAAAAAGGTTCGGACTTAACCAAACACAATAGGATTCACTTATCAAGTAAATAGGAATTAACGTTTGTGTAACTTACGTTAATTATAATAAACAATTATAATGCGGAAATATAAAGTAAATGACACAACAATATTTTGTTAACAAGGAAACCGCAAATGCAGAAAAACCCCTGGACCTTTTCCAAAATTGAATACTCTCAGGATTAAGCCGCTACACAAAATTACACCTAACTTCGTATAGTTGAAACCAAGTAACCAAACCTATAGTTCACATAGTTCTGTCTGTATTTGTAACACCCTGTGTTTTTAGCATGGCGCATGTTAAAAGATGTTCCATGGCCTGAGATGAAGCTTCATTCAAAGCTTCCGTTACTTGGCAAGAGGTAGATTGGCTGAAGGCCAATACCGCGCCAAAATGGCGCATTATGTATGGCGTTTGGCCAAGGGCCAAATATCGCATCATCATGATGCATTAGGCCAGTTGGGTAGGTTTCCTTGAGCTTGCAGCGTAATCATTGCGCATTACGAAAGTTATTGGCCTAAATCCAATATCGCACAATAATTGTGCATCAGACCAGAGAGGGATGGACGAGAGAATATTGCATAGTCATTATGCAATACACCAAAGAGAATGTCACATAATCATTGTGCGATGACGGGAACCAGTGTTGCACAATCATTGTGAAATACGGAAGAGTGTTCCAGAAAGGGCTGGCCGAACGAATATTGCGCAATCATTGCACGCAATCATTGCACGCAATCATTGCGAATGAACAGTGAAGCAAGCATGTCATTTTTTTCCCTAAAACATACTTATAGAAATTCCATTAAGACATATATAGGGAGGGGTACTTGGTTGAAGGTGCATATGCGGATTATGTACCAAGTAAGCTTCATAACTTAGCCAAAGGAGTATAAATGATGCCTAAGGTTCATTTATAGTTGCGTAGCCTTGCGAATAGGGAGTTTGATGCTTAGGCATCACTATGCCATGTCGCGGACCCGATGACGCATAATCATTATGAATCTTGACGGGATGGCCTACGGACCAGGCCATTACCATTTTTGCTAGGCTACGGCCTACCAAACGAGTTTGGTTTAAGTTGCTGTCCCTTCGAGGATGAACTTCGGTCTGTGCTTGATCCCTTTAGAGTAGGGAAGGGTACGTAGACAGCCGCAATGAGTTGCAGCATTTCCGGTCCAGCACGTTGTCGCTCATATCATCTAATTACGAGATGATTGCAGCAAGATTGACCCCTCATATCATCTAAGCTCGGTAGATCGATGCAAGAGATGATTGAGGCCAGACTTGATGAGGCAAGTTGGATGCCAGACAGTGGATGTTCATACTTCCTATCAAGTCATTCGACTTAGGCATGTACCAATGGCGCATTGGGCATGGCCTCAGAAGTAAGCTACATCGATATGCAAGTTAGCAGAGCTTGCATAAGCATAAGAAAAGTATGGCATGAGGCCTGCAACGTCCTATGCGTAAGTTCAAAGCATTCCATATGCCTGGACAAGACTCGGTATGACTATCGCTCAGCTACATAGGAAATTCAGTGATGAAATTCCTACGTTGAGGCAAAGCTAGAGATGCATGCAATATGCATTGGCGTTGGCATTATGGCCTTACACCATTTAGCGGACAAGGGTGAGTTTGGAACAGTGTGGAAGCTAAGTTACCTGCATCATGCTCCACGAGCATGCTTGCAAGGGCAACTAACGTGCATTTGCCTAGCTTTGAGGGGGAGTTACGGCCTGCGGGGAAACGCACCAAAGGCGTAATTTTTCGGTCTGTCACAGTTGGTATCAGAGCAAGTTCCGAGAAAACTCTAGGGACTTGGAGTGGACTCATTGGCGAGTATTTTCCCTAAAGGAAACTTAAATTTTGAGAGTAGGACAACTTTTACGCGGAAAGAGTTCGTAATTGCTATGTCAGTTACTTAGTGAATCGAGTAGAGATTGTTTGAGTGATGTGAGTTTGCCTGGCCTAAGTGGCACCCCACTTACGAGTGGATATCTCGAAGACCATCTGGGACGGTGGGTAGACAATGGGACTGATCATCCCCACACATTGGAAACTGTCCAATGGTGTGCGTTGTCAGGCCCGGCTAGCATCCCACTGTTGATGGTGTTTTTTAGCTTAGGATTAAAATCGTAAAACCTTAGTCTAACGTGACGTCACTCTATCAGAAAACGAAGCCGAGAGTTGATAGACGCATTTATGTGTCTAATATGTCTCTATTGTATGTATTGCTAGTGCTCAATTTTGTATTTATTGTGTTCTTTTATGTCTTTGTAGGAATTTTTAGAGAAATAAGCCCTAGCGGCGAAATGGGCTCAAAAAGCAGTGTTTTACACCCCGGAGAAATGTATCGTAGGCACCCCAGAAATGCACCGGAAGCATCCCAGAAATGTCCCGGAGGAACCCATAAAAATTACTATTTCCACCCAATTGCTATTCGCACCCAAGCTCTGGTTAAGGGGCATCCATCTTCTCTTTAAATTCAAAAACAGCTTTTTGGCGGGAAAAATATATTCAAAACTGGCAGATTTGTGATCGAGAAAATGAAGGTGTTTTAGTGCGATTCAATCGCTGAAATTTGGTGGGAAGTTGTGATATGGGATAGGGAACACATTGTGGGCATCGGATTCGATCGGAATTGGATGGAAATCCTGGTTTGAGTCACGAGCTCAAAACAGAGCAACGTGTCCTGTAACACGAGTTTGATTGTGTGTTTGCCAAGCATGGAGTGTTTTGGAGGAGTTCGATGACTTCGGAGGCGTGGGGAAGGTTAACTAGAGCGTGCAGGATTAAAGTTTACGTGTGTAGAAGCCAAAAATGGAAATTATTGTTAAATATGGGCAGCGAGCAATGACGGGATTAATGGGAGATTATACGGTGTTACGGTCGGATATTTTTGTTCTAAAACACTATAAATACAAGGCTAAAGAGTTTAGAAGGGTTGGAGAGTCTTTGGGAGAGTTTAGGAGCCGAGAAGAATCGAAAGAAAGTCACGCAGGAGAAAAGCTTGCTGCTGGTGCAAGGAAGAACACGAAGAACATTGTACAGTCCAGGAAAGTCATTGATTAGTGTCGCATATTTGCGACAACTCTCAGTTCCTTCCGCGACGAGCTTACATCACTTCTGAAGTGCCGTTCTTCCCTACGCTTCCTGTGTGTCGCAAAGGACAGTCTTAAAACGATTTCTTTTTATTTCATCATTTGTACTCAACTTTTGAGCATTAATAAAATCTTTTGAGTATTTTTCCAACATGATGAGAGGCTAAATTCTTGGTGATTGAGGCAATGGAGGATCTATTCACTCATGTTTGATTGGTAATATTTTTATTTATAATTTCTTTAATTATTTACTTTATTTAATTCACTTGGATAATTATAAAAAAAGGATAAAATGGTTTTCTTAATTAGTTGTGAATCAGTTTGATGTTTTATGCTTAGAATATATTCTTTGATAAATCATGCTTAAGGATTACAACTTAATATTTGGACACCTTTTAAATTAAAAAGTGATTTAATAAGAAAAAGAGCTTAATAATAATTTCTGAAATATTATTTATAACCAATCAACTTGAAGTAATAGTGAATCCTGAGCCTTAATCTTTCTAAAATCTTGACATTACTATTAATTTCCTTCATTTATTTATTTGTTTAAATCTTAAAAAAAAAAAGAGTTACCTTCACAAGTTCGAAAAGAACCCAGTTTTCACCACTATCTACAACGACATTTGAGTTACACCACTTGGTTTCTGTTTCACTTCAAAGGTGCGAGTGTTCCTTCCATAAATTCCCAGTGATGCTAGCATGGTTTGGGCCATGCATGTTCCAAACCATTTCAACTATGAGTAAGTCACCTATAACTGAAGCATGGGATGGGACTTGTATATGAGAATTCAGCTTGTGCAAATCAAACGTTGCTCTTGTGTTCCTGTCGCATTTGTTGGAAGGAACCATGGTCATGTCATCTGAGTAATTTTGTCATGAGCTTGAGAATGTTTTTATCGTGGTGGAGCAAGAACTACGCTCCATCTGAATCCAAAGCAAAAGTTGAAGCAGAAACGCACACTTTGAATAGTAAACCGAAGATCATCAAAAACACAAGAAATAAAAATAGGCTTAACTGGGTCAACACAGGTCAACATTGGTCTTTAGACCAAAGGCAAAGACTTGTATAGAAACTAGTTGGGGGCCTTACGATACGGGGAAGTGCCCTCCCTTTACATCATCATCCGAAGAAGAAATATAGGTAACCTACAGAGACTTTCCAAAAAAAAAAAACCAACCACAAGAGGAAAGCACCGCACCTTGTCGATTGATTCGAGTTTCCTTTTGTTTTTCATATTTCTTTAAATAGCCCGGAGCTGTTGCTTTGTTCTTGATAGTTTCGGAAATAGTTAAAGCTATATAAATACCTCACGGTCTCACCTGTAGAACTCATTGAAATCCAATCTAGCTATTCTGTTAGTACATATTATTGTTGGGTGTTGAGTCGAAGAAGATGGTTTTATCAGAAGATCGTGGTTACCATTATTGTAGTTATTTAGAAAAGATGATAAGATTCCCGGAGGAAGTCCATGCTCTTTTAGAAAAGCATTCAAAATACAAGAACATCGACGAATTTTCTGATGCTGAGGCATATGATGTAGAAGAACTAAGCCGTGCCGATCTCCAGTTAGAGTTCGAGAAGATGAAGGAGCTGAAGGCTGCTCTCCGCCATCAGATAAAGTGTTACAACCATGCCGCCAATGACCTCAATGAGTCAGCTCATGGTGTTTTAGTGGACTTGATACAAAAGGTTTGAAGCATCTTACTTTTGGCAAATAGTTGTTATTATTATTGTCGGATCCATCAAACAGTCAAATTATTATTAAGTCTTAGGACAAGTTAGTTCTAATTTAGTCGATTAATCCTCCGTTTATATTATTCAGTAGATTTAAGCTTAACTCTTCGTTTTTATATGTAAACAGGTTCCTTACCACAGAGAGGTGCCCCAATATTTTACATTATTCACTCCCTGTCAGAAACGCACGATAGATCTATTGCGTCCTTCCCAAGTAAAGCAGGATGCCCAAGAGAGCATGGACAAGAAGGAAGCTGTTCGATTACTTGAGGAGCTGCAAGCACAACTTTCTCAAATAGAAACCAAAGCAAAGTTGGAAGATGAAAAAAGTTATTCTACTGCTCGATTGTGGTGGGTGGTCAGTAGATACACTAGTGCACTACAAAAAAAGCTGGAGAAACCGCCATGGCCGTTGCAAGGCATGCTGAAGAAGGTAAAGAGAGTGGGAGAGGAAGATGCTGCACAAGCTGATCCAAATGCAGTGATAGTAAGTTCTCCACCTTCTCCCGCTACTCCACTCCCTTCTGCTTCTAATCCTGTTGCATGTGGGACTCGTGGATCCATTCGCCGATCTGCTCCTATTTCTCAAAGGACTCGAAGCAAGTCTAGAAGAATTTAGTCATAAGGAATTTGGTTGAACAAAGAATATGCCAGAAATTGGTAAAGCATTAATAAGCAACAACAGGTGAATCAAGATGAAATGTAGGATTAACCGGGTTCAGATGCCATTGCAGTGGTACCGACGATATGATTGCAGTTTTGATTATAAATCCTGTTGTTAAAACTGCTAAGGTTATTATTTTATTACACTCAAACTAAATTAACTTGAGTAAAAACGTTGTTGGAATTTAAAATTTTATGATATATAAAAATAAAATTTGCCCACGCCTTTTGAGTTAAAATTTGCTCGTTGAAAACATTAGCTAACCTCAGAGAAGACCGAGGGCTTTGGTGTCGATAGACACAGCCACACCATCCCATTCAGGCTGGAAATGGATAAATCCCAAATGAATTTAAACCCGAACAAAAAAAATCATTAAGCATGGATCCGCTACTCCACTTCAACGAGAGACCTAGAAAGAGGGTTGCATCTACAACAGGTGCCTCTAATATTAACTACCCAATCTGCAAATCTTTTCCTTGGGTGGTACACGTTACAGACATTTTTGTTAATATATCTAGTGACTAGTGTACAAGTTCATTTACAGCAGCTGCCCCTAAACCTGATACTTGGATTGCAGCTGACGAGCAAAAGAAGAAAATGGCAAAAGAGCCTACACATTTTGTTTGGATGCTATCCATCGGTAGCTTCAGAAAGAACTTTTTGCTTCTCCAAAGCCATGCTAAGATGGTTTATAAAGTTTTTTTGCTAAGATAGTGGCCGGAAAAATGTACCCTGGTTTAAAAAAATTCTGAACCTGAAGTTTAACTATTGTATGGAGTAGATAAACTCTAGTACTCCCTTTGCTTGCATGATGGATCGACAAAACAAGTTCCCTAACACAAAAACAAAGATTGATGAGCAAGGGAATTTAACACGATGAAAAGACGGAAACAAAGTGATATACTTGCTTCGAATCTATAAGCTTCTTGTAAAACTCATCCGAGTCCCCCTCTTGTAATGACTTTAAACAGCTAAATTTTGAAAAATAAGCACGTTCCGCAAGTTACGGCAAGTTTTTGCTTGGTTAAATCAAAAAAAAAAAATCACTGTTATCCCAGCAACTTTACACCTGCTGGAAATTTGAGTTCCTACAATAAAGTGACAAACCCTCCTACACATAAGAGTTACTTCAAGCTTATAATTTAGGCAAGGCTCGACTTATAAATACAAAATGAGTCTTTTTTCCATATGAAACTTCTAGATGTTGCAATAATATGACAGTAAAAGTAACTCAACACTTAACAGCTATATGTAATAGCAATCAGTGATGGCAAGGCTTACTAAGGAACGCCAAATTGGGGGATAAAAAAAGTAATCGGGCATATAGATTACTTCCCCCAACCCATGGTGTGTGCTAAGGGGTGATTTTTAGGTATGAAAATACAAAAATACCCTTTGCTCAAAATAAAAATGAAAAAAAAAAAGTTTACTGCGCTCCAGGAGGTCCCAGGTTCGAGTCCCCAATGACGTAATATTGCAGGAATTAACATGGAAGGTATTGTTAGTTTGCTCCCCTTGTGATACAATCTCAGTCCCCCCTCCCGCCGTTTCGGCTCCCTTGGCTAGGTTACCCATGAGGCTCGTTGGTAGGTTAGCACAACAATCTGTTCAATTAATGTAGTAGTATGTCGTTGGAGCTTAGCTTGTTAGGCTTCCAACTAGTTTCATGTAATAATATCTATCCAATAATATAATAAATTTAAAAAAATAAATAATAATAATATCCCCCATTTATCTCACTCCCTTGAAAACGATTTTTTTTTATCATTCGGAAGTGATGAGGACCATGCCGGTAGTGATGAATATCATGCCGGAAGTGATGAAGACCATGCCGGAAGTGATGAAGACCATGCCGGCATAGATGAAGACCATGCCGGCATAGATGAAAACCATTCCGGAAGTGATGAAGACCATGCCGGTAGTGATGAAGACCATGTTGGAAATAAAAAATTTTACATCGTCGTAAGTGATGATTACCATTCCGGAATTGATGAAGATCATGCCGGAAAATGGTGCCGACATGCTTGGTAACTAACATTCAATGCCGGAACTAAGTGCCGGCATGCTCGATAGACATCTATCAATGCCGGTAGTCAAGTGAAAAAAATTTGAAGTTTCATGGATACTTTTCATCATGTGCCGGCATAGAAATTTAAGCAACATACCATGCCGGAAGTAGTGCCGGCATGCTCGAAAATTAACTGACTGTGCCGACAGTGGACTGATTATAACAAAAAAAAAAAGGTTTTGAAGATCAAAACCAAAAAAATTTGTTACAAGCGGACCCCCCGGATAGTGACAAACATTTAAGAAAATTTCCAACAAATGCCGGCATGGTTTTTTCGGTTGAATACAATGCCGGTACCGAGCTACTGCAACAATGGTGGATTCAAAGAAAAAAAATCAAATTTTCAACCTCTTAGCAGCAATTCTCTATTCACAATCATCCTCCACTTTCACCAAAAAAAGTTCCCTCTCAATTTTTCTTCTTCTTTCTACTCTCATCTCATTCACCCAAATATAAATCCAAATACAAATACACACTAATCATTTAACAAATACTTAATATTTTTACTAATTATTATTAACCACTAAACCTGATTAGTGAGGAGTAGATTAGGATTTAAAAAAATACTTAGATAAGGGGTGACTCTGATTTGATAATTATCCCCTAATTTCGCGTTCTTACTAAAATAAAACTTACTGATTTAAGACTAGGAGAAATACAAAAAGTTTACATGTGCAGGTTTCCGTTAAAACGACTAATTTTTTTGTTTATCCTGTCGCTTGACTTCCACATAAAATAAGGAAACATCCCATTATCCAGTACGCTAGGCAGCTTCAAACTAAAATATATACGGAAGACAAACACAGGAACAAGTATTATAAGAAATCCATCTGAAATCTTTGTCGTTAAAAGTATGTAACATTCCTCTTTGAGCCAGAATTTGTATTATTAAAAAATCTGTAATTGGGTGAATTTTGAATCATGTTCAACCCGGCTATTTTGAGAAGTTAATCCCTGACAATATAACTCCAGTAAATGAGTGCAACCAGTTTGCTGCAATCATAAGCCCTTTGGGAGATTTCTTTTGACATATATCAGTGTTTTTTCCCAGAAATATTTTCAGGCGCAAAACACGATTAAACTGGTGTTGTTGATGAAAACAGTGTTAATAACAAGAAATAATCAAGAATGACAGACACACGAATTTAACGTGGTTAGGCAAATTTTGCCTACGTCCACGGATGAATCTTCTCGGGGAGTGATGTTTTATTGATGTATGAATTACAATTGATTGTTTTTGTCTTAGCTATCCTATCCCCCCATTTTAGGGTTATAATTACCTTTATTTATACAATGGCGAATTAGCTCTTACCCTAATCGCGAGGTAAGCATAAATGATTTTAACTTTTCCTGCATGCCTCCTGGCATAAATTGTATTAATCTTCCTTGCATGCATATTTACTTGCCCTGCATGCCTCCTGGCATTAATCTGCCATGCATGCCTCATTTCTGTTGTTGACTGCGAATATCAAGCTTTTAATGGTATGACCTGCTGGTAGACTGGCTTGACTGGTTGACAGGCATAACGGGCTGGCTGTATGGATGGAGGATTCCGCCTATGGACATGGCCGGAGGACATGGCCGGGAAATGGTTGACAGCATCACTGGGAACATGGACGAAAACTGGCTAGAAGTGCGACTGGAAATTTGGCTTCAATAGTTGACCGACAGTTGACTTTTACCACTGACCGGATGTTGACTTTGTCCACCGACCGATCGTTGACTTTACGAAACGCTTGGACTAGCTGGGTAGCTTCGTCGGTTGGCTGGATGGCAGGTTTGGATGAGGGCCAAAAGGTAATTCAGGTAGCAATTTGGCTATTATGTGGCATTTTTACCCATGGTACAAACAATCAACTTCAGGTTTATGAAAGGGAAGCTGACGGGTCTCGTGAGAATGCTCCTACCACAAATTGTGTTGAGAGCATTCTAATTGCCTTGCTGGCACAAATCGCACTTGCAGGTCATAATACTCAAGAGCCTTATTCCAATACCCTCATGTTCATAGATAATGGTTGGAGACTTCAACTGTGACCAAAACGACCACAGACAATACAATATCCAATATCCAAAGCCTATTTTCCAGTAGCATGTACCAGGTTGGGCAGAGGTAATCTCTCGTATAGATCTTATCTCCAAGATAAAGTTAAGTTTTTACACCGGTTCACCTGCCTGGGCAACCTGTCGGAGACAGTAGTAAGTCCTTGGCACCTTCTGTGCCGAGGGTGGAACAGGGGTGGTTACACCATTTTAGTAGGGTTTACGCATTCGCGGCCGTTAAAATAGCATGCCCACTTTATCCATGTCCAGAACAAGCAGAGCTACAGGGAGGAGCCCCCCCTTTCACGATCTTGCTGCCTTGCATATCCACATGAGAGAGTTTCTCCTTTCACATATGCTAATATGGTTTCACATGTTCACTGTTGTAAGGGACAATAGTCGATAACTTTTCGACAGCTAAGCACATGGACCAAACTATTTTTTCTCTCGGATAATCGAGGAGAAATCTGAAGAGGTAGTCGGGCTAGTTGTCGCTGCGTGAAACTGGGGCCAACCAGCATCAGAGACCAAACACCACTCATACGCCAACACGTATTGTCCCTCTAGGAACGACAGTGTCAGGAAGAACTAGCAACTCATGTAAGTGATGACAGAAAATACAATAATCACGAAAAAAAGAAAGCACGAGTGATCATCGTAAACTCTTGATACTAGGGTCTTGAAAAGCTTGTACCTTCATCCACATACACACACATGAATTCAAAGTATTGACCTTGTATGATTGGACGATCCCATATAAGCTATCAGGCTCGTTGATCTGCCTGACCGCTCATATAAGTATCTCGATGCATTGTGAGAGCTGAAAAAAATCAAATAGTAGATAAGAGAGGTTATGGTCCAAATTTTTGTGGAGGGAAAAAAACATCCGAAAAACGTTGATCTATTGACCTTATTTTTCAGAATTTGGCTTAATATTTGTACAAGCTGGATAGGTGAACAATCATGGCTTTCTAAGGTTAGGAAATTGAATTGTTGTTCACACCAAGAGAAAATACATCCAAGAAAAAATCAAAGGATAATTTACCAGGAGTTAAGGACAAAACACAAAAAGCTCGATACTTACAATGGCCACATTAGCAACAAGAAGATGATCAATTGAAAGCCAGTGTACCGTGCAATGTAACAACGTGTAAGAATAACACAAAAACAACCCTCTTTTAAGTGTATTCTGCTATCTAACATGGCAGCTCAAGTGTTAGAGAATTTTTGCATCTTTTTTGCTTACTAAAATGAAATATCCATGATACTCTTCTTTCAACGGTGAACCTCAGAGAGTCATGTAAAAACTATTATGTCAGTTTAGCAATTAAGGCTTTGTTGAGACGTTCTTAAAACCTCGAGCCTAAACCTCAATTTTCTTCGCTTGTAATAAACCAATCCCATTTGTTCTCATAAATTTCAAGGTGGTCTCGGCTTTAAATATTTTGAGCATATGAATCTGTCTCTTTTGAGTAAGACTGCATGGAAAATTCTACACTCTCCTACTAATTTATGTATTGTTATCGTTAGATCCAAATATTTCAAACATGGTAGAGCTTTCCTTTACAATAAAAAAGAAGACTCAACATGGGTTTGGAAGAGTATATGTTATGGTCTAGATTTCATTGATCAACACTATTTTGGGGAAGTAAGAAATGGTCTTGATATGCTTGCTTTCAGGGACAACTGGTTTCCAAACCCAGTTGAACCTTTGTATGTATGTGCTCCTAATCCTAATTTTTGAGTGTCTGAATTCATATACCAAAATACTAGGAGATGGAAACCTGATCTAGTAAATGCTTATTTTACCCCACCAAATGCTCAGTTCATCCTTAATACTAGAATTCATTTTGTAGGACACGACAGGCTCGTCTGGTCATCCTATACTAAGAATGGCCAGTTCTCAGTCTAATCTGCTTACAAGGTCATCTCAGGGTAAATCCAGTACATCCAAAATCCTAGCTTGGTTAATCTCATGTATAAGTCACTTTGGAAACGTATAAATCCTCCCAAAGGTTCAAATATTCATTTGGAAGTGTCATGAGGGTATTTTACCTTCTAAAACTAATCTCTTTAAGTTTAGCAATGGTCTTGACAAGAACTGTAGTAGTTGCAACTCTGACACTCTTGAGACTGCTGAATACATCATCTTACATTGTCCATTTTCCAGGAAAGTGTGGTCACTTACTCCTTACAAAGACCAAATTGCTTATTATGTTAATTTGAATTTATCTATGTATGATTGGGTTTCCAAGTGGCTTTCAAATTTTTCTATGAAAGTTAAAGTTGTGGATGTCTTTACTATTGCATGGTGTATCTGAAGAGATAGGTGCTCCTTCTTTTTTAAGAATAAACCTCTCAATCATCATTCTACTGCTAGAATGGCGCTTAAATTAGTGAATGACATTATGCAATATCTCAAAAATCCTATTACTAAAATAGATTCTCTTCCTATACAACCAGTCAGTTTGGACTATAATACTGTCACTAGTAATTTATTCGATAACTGTACTATAGTTTATTGTGATGCTTCTTTTGACAAAGATATTAATCTTTCTGGAATTGTATTGATCATGAATAATGTTGCAGTGAACTACCTCGGGTGCAAGATCATCTCAGGTCTAAATAGAAACGTCGTAGAAGCTGAAAGCCTTGTTGTATTAGAAGCAGTACTGTGGGGAAAAGAGCAAGGAAAGATCGACGTCTGCATAATTAGTGACGAAAAAGTAGTTTTAGATTATTTGAATTTAAATAATAACCAATTAAGTTGGTTTAACAATTCTATTTTAGATGACTGTAAGTCACTTATGGATTCCTTTAGTTCTATCATATTTTAAATTTCTAAATAGAAGTTTTACACAGTTGGCAGATGTGGCAGTCAAATACTATAGAACTTCTAGGATCAATGGTGAATGGTTTGGTCTTAAGCCAAACTTTCTCACTGAACAATTGTAATTCTTTGTCTTAGTGAAGTTAATTTTTCTAGCAAAAAAAAAACCAATCCCATTTTAGAAAATGTAACTTTCTTTGGTCGCTTGAATGCCTCCACTAGAAATTTCTTACTATCTGATTAAGCTTGATAATAATTAATTTCTTTTGGGGTTAAGCTTACATCTATATAATAAGTCGGAAGAAGAGAAAATAACGATTGTATTTGCATCGTCCTTCTTGTATATGACATAAAGTGCCTTTTTTAGCCTACTAGTCTACCATCAACCTGTTTCTCAACTAGAAATTTGTATGATGCACATTCATTACCATGCTTCCGCATTTGAATATCCAAATATTTGTCTTCGTTGTTCATTTTACCACTTATGCAATTCGTCATTTTTCCTCTTAATAGAGACGTTTTTGTTCAGAATTATATCTTAGTTCACTTGTTGGCTAAGACCACTTACAATAATGTTGTAGAACAATAGTTATAAAGTTGATTGTTGATTTGGTAGACCCCAAAAAACATAATAAGTCGATGTTCATGGCCACGTCGACCGACTGTTCTTGAGTTTTCTGTGGTGGAAGTACATCACGCCAGAATAGGCCAATGTGGAATTCATATGAGCTGATTCTGGTTAAAGCCTTAAAGGAAATCAAATACTTTTCTGTTAGTTTTTTAGGCTGTAATCGGTTGATGTGGATGTTCACATCGATCAATTCCTGGTTAAGAAAATGTTATAACCGGTCGATATAAACGTTCATATTAAATGATTCTTGTTAACTATTTTTTCCGGATGGTTTTACCAAGGTTATAATCCGCCGTTGTTTCAACTAATATCCGTCGATTATAGAGTGTCAATTACTTCAGTTGGTGAATGTGGATGTATCGAGGCTGCTGATTAAATTACTTAAAAATATATGTTCGACAGTTTTGTTATGACTTAACGAAAATACTTGTAATCATTACATGTCCCGTTATTTTGTTAATAATATAGCCAAACTTTATGTAATTTTTATAGGCACCGTTTTTTATATAATTCGGTTGGGTATTCTTTTTGTTTTTTTGAAGCATAAAGATAAAGAAAGCAGATCTAAATCGCTATTACACGTGGTTATCTAGTACCCAGAGAGTCGTTTAATGGAATTTGGTTAAGATAAGGTGGAATTGCAGGGTCCAAGATTGTTGTTGAAAGATTTTTCGATTGGCTTCCATTCGCTGCATAATTTGCTAGACTATCTGCTGCCTGATTACATTCTTTATAGTTATGAAGTACATTGCACTGAGGGATTTGTCGCATTCTTTGTCATATTTCGTCAATCATTCCAGGGATATACCAAGGAGCTTCAGTTGACGATTTTATGAAACACATGAGATTTTCTTAGTCAGTCATAAATAGAACTTTTGGCCATTATCTTTCTGTTGTCGTCTGGTTGTAATTAATGTTGCCCACATTTCGACCGTTAGCGAAGTAGTTATTCCTAAAGATTGTGCATACGCCATCACAATTCGTGCGTTCGAATCCCTACAAATTAATGAAACCTGTTGCGGCACCATCAGTGTTGATTTTTATCCAATCTGATTCTGGTATGGACCATCCTATTGATATAGTTGTTGTTCTGATATTGGTTGATGCAATTCTGAAGGGTGATTCTCCAAGGAGAACTGGGAGTGATATTGGACATTTAAATTCTTGTTTTTTTATCAAAGATCTTGCCACTATGTCTTCTGGAGGAGCATGGCATTGTTTGAAAATGACTTCATTTCTGGTTGTCCAAAGATTCCA
The DNA here is from genome assembly GCF_003573695.1 of Papaver somniferum. NCBI lineage: Eukaryota > Viridiplantae > Streptophyta > Magnoliopsida > Ranunculales > Papaveraceae > Papaver > Papaver somniferum. The sequence continues at coordinate 261,656,044 of NC_039364.1, read as the reverse complement.
TAATAGTAAATAATATGTCGTGATTGAAGATTTAGGAGCAGATTCTTGTAGAATTTGCGAAATGGTTGATTGAGGAGTTAATGTGTGTTAGAGCACTGCTCGGCCGAACTCGCAAGCGTTGCTATCTCAAGCTTGTATGTCAAGTTTAGTTGCCAAAACTATAAGTCTTGATTTCTAGTCTACTTACAGTTAAGTCTCTGATTAGGATAGAAAGTGTAGTTGAGCATTAGACTTCACGGTGTTCATCGATTAAAGGCGAACAACTACTTAGGTATTTGTACCCATTTGCATACTTGAGTAGGTTATAAAATCGGTTTTTTCATGAACTAGTACATTTATATAATAAGGAATGCAATCTTTTTCAAACTGTGGCTATAATGTTCATGAATTGATTCGAGTGAATCAAAATCGATTTTGCTTTAACTGTGTCTTGTATAACTCAATGAGAATATAAACAATAGAACGAATCTAGAACTAGTTTCATTTGAGTCATTTGAACTAGTTATGGTTAAAATGAATATGGTTGATATGAAAGTGTTCATATGCCTAACTTCGGTTAACTATTATAGAGAAAAAAGGTGTACACGTATAGGTACGGTTACCCATATCTAAATGAGGTCACTTTCCATTTGTGTTTAAGAAGATAATTTCGATCTAACGGTTGAAAGATATTAGCCTGAGTCTAATCAGGTTTTCATCTAACAGTGAATATTGAATGCTTTGTTACCAAGGTAACATTGATTGCATGCCCTGATTTGAAGACTATATAAAGGATAATTCTAGCAACCGGGAAACCTAATCCCCACACCTCTTGTGTGATACTAGTTGTGACTAGATTCGATTCTCCTTTAACCTTAGGTTTTTTCCAAACCATGTCGGTTAATGACTTGAAGACTTCATTGGGATTGAGAGGCCAAACCCAATTATTTTCTCTATAGTTGCGTGTTCTAATCTTGTTGCTTTCTATCATGATTGAGTACTATCTTCTCTAAGATTGGCTCGAGATATAATCTCCAATAGGCAAGATAAAAAGTAGTCACAAACATCTTCGTCTCATCGTTTGTGATTCCACAATATCTTGCTTCGCTACCATACAATTAGGATTATTGTGACGTGACTGATATTTCTAGGATGTTCTTCGGGAATATAAGTCTGGTATATCAATTGGTTCCTGTTCACCTTGATCTATCAAAATACGGAACAAAACTCATAGGTATATTTGTAGGAGATAGATTTATCTATTCAATAGACTTTTCTGTGTGAGACAGATTGGTTTATAAAGTCTTCGACTTTGGGCCGTAACAACTCTTAGTTGTGGGTGAGATCATCTAAAGGAATCAAGTGCATAGAGTTCTGCTGGGATTCAAAGATGTAAGGAGCGCAACTGTACTTTGGTCAGTATGAGATTGGTTAGCGCTCAACTACATTCCAGTCCGAAGTTAACTTGGATTAGGCTAGTGTTTGTAGCGGCTTAATACAGTGTGGAGTTAAAATATGGACTAGGTCCCGTGGTTTTTCTGCATTTGCGGTTTCCTCGTAAATAAAACTTCTGGTGTTTGTGTTATTTCTTTACATATTATATTTGTGTATATAATTTAAATGTTACAAGTTGTGCGTAAGTTCAATCAATTGTGAATCCAACCTTTGGTTGTTTGTTAAATTGATTGACACTTGGATATTGGTTTTTGATACAGTCCAAGTTATTTCTCATATTTAAACGGGCTCGCAAATTCCTATTTGTTTGATTGCAGATTGAATTGAGAATTGAGATATAACTCTTTGATATACTTTTCTTAAGATTGAATATGACTGTCTAGTTGATTTAATTGAAAGTATATTGGAGTTAGTCCATACAGATTGATAAGCGAAATATTGGGTGTGGTTGTTAGACCCTGGCTTTTTCAATTGGTATCAGAGCAGGAAAACACGTTTAAGATCTTATAAGTCTGTGTTTGTAGCGATCTGACTCTCCGAAAGGGCGTGTGTTCATATCCCACTGTCAACAAATCATTTACTTAGCAAAAAAAAAATTGTAGCGATCTGACTCTATGGATAGTAAAGCCTCTATAAACGCTTCACTAGGATTTAACTCTGATCTTAGAGAAAGTTCTGAAGAGCTTTATTCTCTAGAAAAAGTTGGATGAAAAAATCCAAATCAATTTTGATCTTATTGCAGAAATTGCAAAGTATAAGGATTTGAAGTCTGTCAAAGTTCCTTCAATGGATTTGAATAACTCCTTTAATTCTTCTATGAAGAATTGTCACAAGTCAGGGGATAAGCGAGGTTTAGGATTTGTGAAACCTGATGGGACTCAGAACTACTCAGATAAGATTAAATATGTTGGTCCATGTATGTTCTGTGATTCTCACAATCATTTTGAACATACATGTACATCTTTCAGGAAAAGTTTAAAGGTTGCGAGTAATCTTCATAAGAAAGATGAACAACTGTTTATTTCTCTAAAAAGATGTACAAATGTAACAAGAAATCTCAAACGAGATAATAGTGTTAGTATGAGAGCTTTTTCTCTAAAATCAACATCGCCCTTTCAATGGTTTATTGATAGTGAATGTAACTGACATATGACTGGAGATCTTTCGTGGTTTGTGAATTCAAGCGACTTTGAAGGAGGTTTCATAACATTCAGAAATGGGAGTTGTTGCTACATAAGCAAGATGGGGACGATCAAACTTCCTGGCGTTCCTGAAATCCATGATGTGGTAATATGTTAAAGGTATGACTGCAAACCTTCGATCTGTTAGTCAAATTTGTGACAAAGGCCATAAAGTTGTCTTCAATTCGAATGAATGTGACATTGTAGACAAAACTGGGAAAGTAATTTTTCAGGTAACTCGCAGTAAAAATAATTATTATCTTCTTGATACTTAGTTTACTAATTGTTGTAATATAACTAAGGTGGAAACTACGCATCTTTGGCATTAGCGTTTAGGTCACATCAATTATCTCCTTCTAAATATCATTAACAAAGAACTTGTTAGAGGTATTCCGAAAACCAATGCAAAGATTGATGGTGTCTGTGGTGCCATTTAAAAGGGTAAACAAACGAAAGTTCCACACAAATCATCTCGAGATATTCTCACTAAAGCTCCTCTTCATTTAATTCATATGGATCTCTTCGGTCATATTCAACTTATATTCTTGACGAAAGTCAAAAGATAATCATGTGACAATCGCCTAGTAACATCTTACATTATCTGTGTGAGATAGTCATTTGATGTAGACTCGGAATGTTTCATATTGATCATTCAATCACTTGAAAATTTCTTTGAAGCTAATATTTTGTGCGAGACAGTTATTCCCGTCTTCCGAGAATGTTTCAATGATTGAAATGGGAGACAAGCTAATAGTTTGTGCGAGACTGCTCGGTCGAAATCGTAAGCATTTCTATCTCAAGCTTGTTTGTCAAGTTTAGTAGCCAAAACTTTAAGTCTTCATTTATAGTCTACTTATAACTAAGTCTCGGATTAGGATAGAGAGTGTAGTTGAGCAATAGAATTCACGGCGTTCATCGATTGAAGACAAAGAACTACTAAGGGGAGCTTGTGGAACTTCATCAACAAAAGGTATGTGGAGACTTGAACTCATCTATCACTCAAGATTTTATATACTCTATCTCCTATTTGAGACAAAAGTCGTATAGCTATATAGACTTTGATTACACATTTGATATTTCGAACTGAGTTTAACTCGCCTACATATTTCTTGAAATATGTGTTGGTAAGGCTTCGCTTTAACCAAGTTCATCTTATATTCTTGACGAAAGCCAAAAGATGATCATGTGAAACTGGACTGATAACATCTTACATTATTTGTGTGAGACAGTCATTTGATGCAGACTCGAAATGTTTCATATTGATCATTCGATCACTTAAAAATTGCTTTGAAACTAATAGCTTGTGCGAGACAGCTATTCCCGTCTTCCAAGAATGTTTCAATGATTGAAATGGGAGTTTAGAAAAAATAACCATGATTGGATATAGTATATGCGTACTTGTATGGTAATTGTTGCAAATTATTCCAAGTCTGGAAACCATGGTATACATTCTCGTGTGCGTACTGTTTGGTTAATAATGGTCCTGAAAAGGTGAGGGTACCCAAATAGACCTCAAGCTAAAACTTTTCCTACCTGTAAGTCCTTTGCTCCGAAAGTGATTGTCTATGGATTGAGTCGAGACAATACAACTAATCGGTTCACAATTCGTGTGATCGTCTATGGAAACGAGATCGAGAAAATACAACAACGAAGTATGTTTACTTGATACAAAAGTTCAGACTTAACCAAACACAATAGGATTGCTTATCAAGTTAATAGGAATCAACGTTTGTGTAATTTACTTTAATTATAGTAAAACAATTATAATGCGGAAAATAAAAGTAAATGACACAACAATATTTTGTTAACGAGGAAACCGCAAATGCAGAAAAACCCCGGGACCTAGTCAAGAATTGAATACTCTCATGATTAAGCCGCTACACAAAATTACACTTAACTTCGTATGGTTGAGACCAAGTAACTAACCCTATAGTTCACCTAGTTCCGTTTGTATTCCCACGCCTCCGACTTATGAATAAGTCACGTACTTGGAACAATTCATTTGGTTCGTATTCCAAACAGTAAAGGAACAATAAATTTGTTTGGTATCAACTCTATACAACCAAGTGATATGAGTCAGACAAATACTCTTCAGTTTATCTTAACATAAATTCCTTCGTTGGGTCTTTAGATCTACCTTATGTTCAATTACCGAAGTAATCGTTTAAGATTAATCCAACAATACCTTTAATCCGAAGAATCGTTTTGATGCCGATTTACTCAATTAATCAATCCAATCTACCACAAGGATAAACCGATTATTAATTGGATCATCTTTTACCCAAACAAGTGTTGTGCACACCAAAGATTATAAAACCCAAGTAAGATGTTCAATATCTTCTTTATCTTCAAATCTTATTAAATCTTCAATAAAAACCTGCACACAATCACTTGAATCTCTTGTAATCAATCACGCACAAAACGGAGTCTGTTAACAATGGATTATCACAAGATCGTCTTTAGAACTCAAAACAGTCTAAAGATCTATGTCTAAACTCTGAACTAGTTTGAGTGAATCTTATATTAGAAGAGAAGATTCTCAAGAATAAACAAACTAGGTGCAATCATATTTCAACCACCGTTAGTCAATCAAATCAATCGAAAACAAAAGATAAACCGCAATTATCTAGTTTCCCACCAACGGTACACGCTAGAGCTTCTCAATCCCAAAGAAGACTTTAAACTGAGCGGTCATAAGATATTTCGCCTAACTAGGTTACTCTCCTCTCCGAATAGGCGGCTACACCAGTAACAACAACAAAAGAGGAAGTTTGTTGTTACGAAGGATTAGTTTGCAAGAAAGGCAAACTTCGTGTATTTATAGACAAGGAAGTTTGGACACCAAGGAATTTCCAAAATCGAAAATATTTTCAAGATATTCATTAAATAACAAATTCGGTTTCCATAATTCCTGGAAATGCTCTGTCCAAAACTAACGATTGAAATCTCTCGGAAAATCTAATTAGTAAATGCACATTACCAATTAAGGAATTTCCTACAAAATGAAACTAATAACCTTAATTAAAGATTCTTAACTTATTTATGTTTTGATCCTGGGATTCTCTTCCCTTAGCCGTTAAGGAATATCTTTGAACAATTATAGAAATAAACATTCACGGCACGTATTCAAAATTTGTCGACATCTTTACTTTGTAAGTTCTCTTTCACACTTAAAACCTTGAAATCGATTTGCCACACTTCCAAACAAGTTTAGAATCGGTTCATCCGACTTTCAAGAACTATGTGATTGATCAAACCAACATTCAATCACAATCATGGGTTTAACGGTTCTACCAAAACAAGTTTCGGTTCTACCTCCATGTGAGTACTGTGCATAGTCACACTAGCTTTCCAAAAATTCGGTTGACTAGGTACTAGGATCGGTTCCCATCATATATATGGTATCTAACTTATATGTGTTGCACATGTCCATAGGATCGGTTCCCCTTTGCCTAAAAACGTGTTTCACATGTCCATAGGATCGGTTCCCCTTTCTTCTATAAACCTTGTTGCACCCCATACAAGGATCGGTTCCCCTTGATGTTCTGCACCCCTTACTAGGATCGGTTCCCCTCTCCCATAATTGGTCAGACATACAAACCCGATCATACCACAGGTGATTACTTATGATCGGTTTTACTAATAAAATTTATACCAATACATAAATCAGGCCTTTGTGAATAGTTTTACCAAGAACACAACAAGTTGTGAGCGGTTGTACTCTATCACACATATTGGTTGTTCATAAGATATGCAATGAATAACAAAACCAATAACACCTGGCAATTTCCTTTTCGGTCCACAAACGAGTTTATGAACTTACTTCCTTAGAACACATGTAAACATTGTTACATAGGATGAAATCCTCACCTCATACCCATACATAATCACAATAGCATTCAGATGATTATGGTGGTGTCTTATCTACAAAGTTTAATGGTTAAGCAATAAACTTCATATTGTATTCCTTAATACTATGTCTATCTAGAGTTCAAATATGCTTCGCAATTATGTTTTCATTATGCACGACTTGAAATATACGTTAGGGAATGAAACAGTTCAAGTCAAATATCACTAACCTCAAGTGAAAGGATGATTTTAGTTGTTGTAGCTCCTTGCTTCTTCACATCTTCAAGACTTCGCAATACTTGTAATGTCGCATATCCTACTTTCAAGCTAACCTATACGAAGTTGACTCCAATACATAATCAAGAGAATCTTAACATGAGTTTTGATTCACTAAAATATGACAACCAAACTTGACATACCAACGCTTGGTGGATTCAACCGAGCAATGCTCTAACAGGTTCGGGAACTAAGTACGCGTACAAGCGTGAGGTTCAAGTTCCGAGACTTTACTGAATTTGGTGGTATGCATACCAGTACGCATACTGGCGAACCCAAACTTAGTCCGACCACTTAGGTATGTGTACCCGTTTGCATACTTGAGTAGGTTATGTTCTAAAATCGGTTTGTTCACGAACTAATAAATTTATATAATAAGGAATGAAATCTTTTACAATCCGTGTCTATAATGTTCATCAATGTATTCGAGTGAATCAAAATTGATTTTGCTTCAATTGTGTCTCGTATACTTCTATAAGAATATAAATAACTGAACAATTCTAGAACTAGTTTCATTTGAGTCATCTGAACTAGTTATGGTTAAGATGAATATGGTTTATATGAAAGTGTTTATATGGATAACTTCGATTAACTATTGTTGATCCAACAAAGGTGTACACGTTTAGGTATGGTTACCAATAACTAAATGAAGTCACATTTGATTTGTGTGTAACAAGCTAAGTTCGATCAAATGGTTGAAAGATATCATCTTTGAACTAGTTATGGTTAACGAGGAAACCGCAAATGCAGAAAAACCATGGGACCTAGTCCAGATTTTAACACCATATTGTATTAAGACGCTACAAACACTAGCCTACTACAAGTTAACTTCGGACTGGAATGTAGTTGATCCCTAACCAATCTCACACTGATCAAGGTACAGTAGCGCTCCTTACGTCTCTAAATCCCAATAGGAGTTTACGCACTTGATTCCCTTAACTGATCTCACCCACAACTAAGAGTTTCCACGTCCTAAAGTTGAAGACTTGATAAACTAATCTATCTCACACAGAAAAATCTATTGGATAGATAAATCTCTCTCCCACAGATAAACCTACGATTTTTGTTCCATCTTTTGATAAATCAAGGTGAACACCAACAATTGATATACCGGAATTATATTCCCGAAGAACAGCCTAGAAATATCAATCACATCACAATAATCTTAATTGTATGGTAGAGAAACAAGATATTATGGAATCACAAACGTTGAGACGAAGATGTTTGTGATTACTTTTTATCTTGCTCTATCAGAGAATAAATCTCGAGCCAATCTTAAAGAAGATAGTACTCAATAAAGATAGAATATTCAAGATCAGATTACCCATTTACAGAGAAAATAGTTGGGTATGGCTTCACAATCCCAATGAAGTCTTCAAGTCGTTAACCTACATGGTTTCGTGAAAACCTAAGGTTAAAGGAGAATCAACTCTAGTCGCAACTAGTATCACACAGGAGGTGTCGGGATTAGGTTTCCTAGTTGCTAGAGTTCTCCTTTATACAGTCTTCAAATCAGGGTTTTAAATAAATGCTACCTTGGTAACAAAGCATTCAATATTCACCGATAGATGAAAACCTGATTTGACTCAATCTAATATCTTTCAACCGTTAGATCGAACTTAGCTTGTAACCGTACCAGAACGTGTACACCTTGTTGGCTCAAAAATAATTAACCGAAGTTAGCCATATGAATCATTTTCATATCAACCTCATTCATTCTAACCATAACTAGTTCAAATGACTCAAATGAATCTAGTTTTATATTTGTTCAATTGTTTATATTCTCATAAACGTATAAGAGATACAGTTCAAGCAAAATCGATTTTGATTCACATGAATCAAGTGATGAACATTATAGCCGAGGTTTGCAAAAGATTGGATTACTTAATATATGAATGTATTGTTCATGAAAAAACCGGTTTTAGAACATCATCTACTTAGTTATGCATACGGGTATGCGTAACTAAGTAGCCAGACCAAGTTTGGGTTTCGCCAGTACGCGAACTGGTACGCATACCATCTAAACTCAACAAAAATTCTCGTACCTGAACCTTACGCTAGTACGCATACCGGTGTGCAAATTAGGTTCCCGGAGTTTCTCAAAATCAGGTTCGCATACGGGCAATCAAGGCTTAGAACGTCAGTGTAGTGTTGTTTTGATTTCGCATTTATTTCTACGTAGATAACATTTATGTTAGGTATTAAAGTATTCTTTTAAAATCTTTTTTTATTATAAAAGTAAGCTCGCTCTTGTTGTTCTTTCGGGAATGATATTTTATGGGGGAGAGTTATTTTTTTTAACTTGTGCTTAATTTCCAAATCTTTGTGGGGAGTGCTGCTGTGAAATATTGTATGAGTTTTCTTGTATCTCTATTAACTCCTTGGTGAATGCATTTAGTTTCGGCTATATGATTGCATCTAAACAAAGTTGATATGTTTTCTTTTAGTCATGAAGAATCTCCATGAGAATTTTATTAGGATCCCACTAGTTTTCGAACCTTTGCTAATTTATATTGACAAAAAGAGGGAGAATTAATGTTTGGTTCACACTACAAATACATATGGTTTACGGATCATTATGTAAGGGGGAGTGGTTTTCATGTGAGATGAAGTATTGAATAGGGTGAGCGATACATATCACCATGGTATTGTTGTCAAAGTTATGATACAATTGGACTTTGATGTTGTGTAAAAATGTTATGACACTGTATAACAATAATTCAGAGCTACTGTTTTCTCATTGTTATAGCTACGGATCTTCAACAACTATGATGCTGAGTTGAACACGTTCAGAATCACTGGATTACTTGGAACTGACGAAGATTTCGAGTAATGTTGAAGAAACAAGGAAATCAAACATTTGGATGAGAATTTACAAAGTTTATTTATTTTTTAATCCATATGTATTGATAGTTTTGTCACTAAAATTGACGAACGGGGAGATTGTTAGAGCACTTCTCAGTCGAAATCACAAGTGTTGCTATGTCAAGCTTGTTTTTCAAGCTTAGTAGCCAAAACTATAAGTCTTGATTTCTAGTCTACTTATAGCTAAGTCTCGGATTAGGATAGAGAGTGTAGTTGAGCATTAGAATTCACGACGTTCATCGATTGAAGACGAAGGACTACTAAGGGGAGCTTGTGGAACTTCATCAACAAAAGGTATGTGGAGACTTGAACTCATCTATCACTCAAAATTCTACATACTCTATCTCCTTTTTGAGACAAAAGTCGTATATCTATATAGACTTCGATTATACACATTTGATATTTCGAACTGAGTTTAACTCGCTTACATATTTCTTGAAATATGTGTTAGTAAGCTTTCGCTTTAATCAAAGTCATCTTATATTCTTGACGAAAGTCAAAAGATGATCCTGTGAAAATCGCCTGGTAACATCTTACATTATTTGTGTGAGACAGTCATTTGATGTAGACTCAAAATGTTTCATATTGATCATTCGATCACTTGAAAATTGTTTTGAAGCTAATAGTTTGTGCGAGACAGTTATTCCCGTTTTCCGAGAATGTTTCAATGAATGAAATGGGAGTTTAGAAAAAGTAACCATGATTGGATATAGTAAAATATGTGTACTTGTATGGTAACTGTTGCAAATTATTCCAAGTCTTGGAACCATGGTATGTGTCGCGCCCCCTAAGCCAGCAGCTGACTAATTCAAGAGATTAACTAAAAAAAGGAGGCACTAAGAATCTAAATCATTTACTTAAACATTCAATTTAGAATACTGCTACAAAAACTTAACCCAAAACTAGCCCCGCTCAGAAATATATATATATATATATATACAAGGATTCCTCTCAAATGATACATATACAATAGTCATTTGGTTTAGAATAAAATATACAACATAATAAACATAGCAGAAATAAATCAACTAGCGAACTCAACCCTTGAAGCTTTCGTTGCGCAACTCTGATCTTTCACTAAAACTGAAAGTGGGAATGGGTGAGCACATCATCCCTAAGAGGGGTGCCCAGTAGGAATAACATTTAACTTTCAAGTAATCATAAGAAAGAGTTGAAAAATAATACATGTTTTTCGGAAACATTAAATAGTGACTAAGTCACTGAAATAATCATATATGTATATGGAACAAACTCTTTCTTTCAAACAATGTATAATATTCGTGCTAACCTCACTCATTAGCTATTGATATCACCAAGACCATGATGATGCACTCTAAGCATAAATACTGAATTCATGTAGATATAATTGTGAATGAGCGTATCTTATATACCACAAGTGGAAATTCTCATTTCCCATAACAATTCATAATGACAAACGAAACATTACAAGTCCTTTCCAAATCGTAGAAAGATTCACAGAATCAACAGAATTATCATACTGCAATTTAAACAAAGCATGGAATGCACGTACAAACAATGCATGAGTTTGTTAAGCATAAACTTTTGTAAAAGAACAATGATGGTTACAAAAGAGTCAAATGTATTCCCACCTCTTTTGATGACAAGCCACGCCTACCTCGAGATCCACAATCCATTGGTTCGTCCTTTGAATCGATCGTTGTTAATATAGTCTAACTGTTAATCACACAAGATCTCTAAGAATCTAGCCAAGAGGCTCACACAAGACCCATAACATAATTCATACAAGTTCCAGTTTTAAGCTAAGTGAACTATCTAATGGTTTTAAGCTCATTATGGTATCTCATTATCTGCCTTTAACATAACTAAGAGTTTACTAATCCAATTGGGTTGGTTCTATAGTCCAATATCTAAGTCTTATGAGTATCTAAAATCTTGTAGAAGAAACCAAAGTCCAATTCAGACCACAAGTGGTCCAAAACATCTAACTAATTAAACTAGTCCTAAACTCAAGTCCTCTACTCTGGCCCATTAATCCAAAGCCCGATCCTCCTGAGTCAATTAACAATCACTAATAGTCAACATCTGGTCAAAGAATCACCTAACGGTCAACGGTCAACGGTCAACGTTCAAATTCAGGTCAAAATCAAAGGATTCAAGGTTAAACGAGTCAGCTCAATGAGTTGAATCAAGGTTTACTGAGTTAACTCAACTCAGTCAGACAACCTCAGGTAAACAATTTAGTCAGCTAAACTGACTGGGATGACTAATAGGTCTAACTTCAAAAACAGCTACAAAATATAACCAACCGAATTTTATTTATCGATCAATACACAAAAAGTTTTCTAACAGAATTATACAAATCAATACAACTGGAATCTAAGCTTACCTGCAAAAGCAGTTCCAAGCTTTCACATCAATCACTAACTACAAAATCAACTTGGTTTAATCACAATACACTTCAACTCAACCTCCCAAGCATTAACAGTACCACCAACCCCATTAAACTGCAATGACAACACCAGACTGCAAAATACATCCATATGCAACATTCTAGTTCTTCTTAAGTGACAACACCACCAACTCAGGCAACTCATAACTCGCATTCATTATTAGTTCAACTCCAAAATAAACATCAACTTCAACCTCCCAGACACATCATCCTCAACTGCAATTCAATAAAACTACCAACCCTACACATTCATCTAACTGTCACCATCATCAGATTATAAGACTTCCTACCTCAGTTGTACTACAGAAACCACTGGCAGCAAAATTATAATTCAATCACAGTTGCAAATTCAAGTGAGATTATAATCAATCCATTAACCACAGTTACTCACACCCCTCTCTTGAAATCACTCATTCATCCAACCATAACAACACCAGCAGCAACGCCTTCCTTAAACTCAATTCATATACACACACATACAAATATCCATTATCATAACAGTTCCATTTCAGGTCCACCCATTCATCACAAAACTTCAACAACAATATCATTATCAGTTGCAAATCCAACTATCTTCTCTCTTTCCAAACCCACCAGATACCTAGTTCATCTTCCATTCATCACCATTCCAAATATGTGAACCTCAATTTCACAAAGAACCCATAATCTTCTCTACAATTTCAGTTGTGACCAAAACAAAATATCATTCTTTAACATGCTGAAAACTATAAACTTCAGCTTCACCACATACTTACCAAAATCCATAACTTATAAACTCATTAATTGAAATTAATAGCTTTACAAAGTTACTGAGAAAGCAATTACCTCAAACTAGCTTTACTCAAACATCAATTAGTTCAACACCAGTGATAACTCCATCACTTTCTTGTTGACATAATCACTCCCTAGCTCCACTAACAGCTTCAAAACCCTAACCAATCTCGAATTACTTTTCATCTTTAACCCTAATTCAGTCAATTGATTAATACCCATCTCAAATCACCATTCTTAAACATCAGCTTCATCTTCTACAACTTCTCTGGATTTATTAAAAACCCTAACTCAGTGATTCTTCATCAAAACACTTCAAAACCTCAATTGAACAGTAACCCTTTCGTCCTTCATCTAGTAGCAACTCTGCAAACCAACTAATTCTATCCGAACTCAAAATCAATTACAAAACTCTATCTAACTGGATTTCCTCCGATTTATTTCTTCGATCCCTAATCGTCTTCCATCTCAATTTACAATCACTTTATCTTCTCCTTCATCAATTTAAACTGCTACATCAACAAATTCTCCCAAATCGATTCTCAGAATCGCCGGAGGCGAGAAACAGAAGAAGAAAAGAGAAGAGAAGAAGAAAGAAGAACGGAGAATAAGAAATAAATAAGGAAAGAATGGTGAGTCTATCTGCTTGCCTTGGTCAGATTAGACCAACGAAAAAAGTAATAACGGCACCCATCACTTGGATATGGGCAGCCAAGTCGGTACACTGCAGAGGTATATTTTCCCTTTCTAATTATCCAGATGATTTACTCTTCGTCTGGTATCCAAATGACACGTTCGAGATGTCCATTCCACGTAACTTTTCGAGATCTATCTAACAGAACTAGTCTCGTATCTAAATCGTTGTTACATTAATTTCTATTAGTTAACTTCGTGTTAAACTAATCGAGTTATTATCGGCTAAGACGTCTCTTGACTATCACTAGACCAGTCAAATGGCGTTGAAGAACTTGAGGGTCTTTATAGTATGCATACTCTTATGCGTACTGTTTGGTTAATAAAGGTCCGGGAACTAAGTACACAAACTGGTACGCGTACTGGCGTGAGGCTCAAGTTCCGGGACTTTACTGAGTTTGGTGGTATGCATACCAGTTCGCATACTGGCGAACCCAAAATTAGTCCTTCCACTTAGGTATGTGAAAAAGCGGGGGTCTAATAACACCACCCAATATTTCGCTTAGCAATCTGTATGGACTTACACTAAAACACTTTCTAGAAAATCAACTAGACAGTTAGACTCAATCTATATCTCAAGGAGTTAATATCTATCTCTTGTTTTGATTTACTCAAGCTAATAGAAATCAGCGAGTCCTAATCAAACACAAGGAATAACTTGGATGGTACCAAAGACCAATGTCCAAGGATCAATCAATATCAATCAACAACCAAAGGCCGGATTTCCAATCGATTGATTGAAACGCACAACCTGTATTATTTCAATTATAACAAATATAATGTGGAAATAGAAATAACACAGACACCTGAATTTTGTTAACGAGGAAACCGCAAATGCAGTAAACCCCGGGACCTAGTCCAGATTGAATACACACTGTATTAAGACGTTACAGACACTAGCCTACTCCAAGCTAACTTCGGACTGGACTATAGTTGAACCCCAATCAGTCTCTCACTGATCCAAGGTACAGTTGTACTCCCCACGCCTCTGATCCCAGCAGGATAATACGCACTTGATTCCCTTAGATGATCTCACCCACAACTAAGAGTTGCTACGACCCAAAATCGCAGGCTTTAACAATAAACAAATCTGTCTCACACAGACAAGTCTATCAAATGATCAATCTGTCTCCCACAGAAAAACCCTTAAAGTTTTTTTTCCGTCTTTTGATAATAATCAAGTTGAACAAGAACCAATTGATAATCCGGTATTATATTCCCGAAGAACAGCCTAGATTAATCAATCACCTCATAAAAAATCTTAATCGTATGTAGAGAAACAAGATGTTGCGGAATCACAAACAATGAGACGAAGATGTTTGTAATTACTTTTTATATCTTGCCTATCCCAGAAATCAAACAATCTCAATCCAATCAATATGATTGTATTATTACGATAGAAGATACAAGATCAGATCACACAACTACGATAAAAGTATTATCGGTCTGGCTTCACAATCCCAATGAAGTCTTTAAGTCGTTAACCTGGTTTTAGAAGAAGAAAACCAAAGGTTAAAGGAGAACCGACTCTAGCACGCAAACTAGTGTCAGACGTAAGGTGTGGGGATTAGTTTTGCAGAGTTTCTAGATGTCCCCTTATATAATATTTCAAATCAGGGTTTTGCCTTAGTTACAAAGCAATCAATATCCACTGTTAGATGAAAACCTGATTTATATTCAAGCTAATATTTCTCAACCGTCAGATCGAAAACTTAGTTTGTTATACACAATTGACTGTACGCTTCTAGGTTTTTTAACCGCACCCAAACGTGTACATTGTTGGTTCAATAATATTCTAACCAAAAGGTTAACCATATGAGCATTTCATACCAACCATGTTCTTCTTCACCATAACTAGTTCAAATGACTCAAATGAACTATTTAAGAGAGTTGTTCAATTGCAAGGAAATCTTATGTAACTACACAAGACACAATTGAAGCAAAGATGATTTGATTTACTCGAATCGGTTCATGAACTTTAATAGCCACGGTTTTCAAAAGCATTCCTTAGTCTTTTAAGATTAAGTTCAGAAATCATCTTTAGATATATAACCTTCTCAAGTTCGCAGACTAGGTTCGCGTACTTAAGACACCGGACAGAGTTTACAAACTCCAGAATAAATTCTCGGGATGAGAACTTCGCCGGTACGCGAACTTGTCTCACGCAAGTAGTTTGTCAACTTTAGCAGAAATTCTCGGGTTTGAGAACTTCGGCAGTTCGCAGACTGAGTTCGCGGACTTGGCACTTGCCATACTTCCGGTTCTCTTGATCAACAAAGTTCGAGAACTTTGGTTCAAGGAATCCATTGGTTATGTAATCTAGACTCTCATTCCAATCATTTAAACATTCTTAGAGGACGTTAAACAGTTGCTACACCATTTCTCGTCAAAGCAATTTCCAAATGATTGAAACATTCATGACATTCGTCACTAGGTAAAGATAAACTTGGTCGAAGCGAAAAGCTTACCAACACATATTTCGAGATATAGATAGGCGAGGTATACTCGGCTCGAAATACCAAATGTGTATAATCTAGTCTATATATATAACATACGACTTTTCTCTCAAAGAGTAGGAGATAGAATATATAGACTTTTGAGTGACAAATAAGTTCAAGTCTCCACATACCTTTTTGTCGAGAATTTCCACCAGTTCCTTGAGTAGTCCTTATACTTGTATGATGAATCACCATGAAGTCCTTGAGCTCAACTACACTTATTATCCTAGTCCAAGACTTGGCTATAAGAGACTAGAAATCAAGACTTGTAGTTTTGATCAGTAACATTGACAAACATGCTTGAGATATCAATGCATGCGAGTTTGACCGAGAAGTGCTCTAACAGTATGTGTACCCGTTTGCATACTTGAGTAGGTTATGTTCTGAAATCCGTTTTTTCACGAACTCATACATTTATATAATATGGAATGCAATCTTTTCCAAACCGTGGATATAATGTTCAAGAATTTATTAGAGTGAATCAAAATCGCTTCAATTGTGTCTCGTATACTTCTATAAGAATATAAACAATTGAAAAACTTTAGAACTAGTTCCATTTGAGTCATCTGAACTAGCTATGGTTAAGATGAATATGGTTGATATGAAAGTGTTCATATGGCTAACGTCGATTAACTATTGTTGATCCAACAAAGGTGTACATGTTTAGGTACGGTTACCCATATCTAAATGAAGTCACTTTTCATTTGTGTCTAACAAGCTAAGTTCGATCAAATGGTTGAAAGATATTATCTTTGAACTAGTTATGGTTAACGAGGAAACCGCAAATGCAGAAAAACCACGGGACCTAGTCCAGATTTTAACACCATACTGTATTAAGCCGCTACAAACACTAGCATACTCCAAGTTAACTTCATACTGGAATGTAGTTGAGCCCTAACCAATCTCACACTGATCAAGGTACAGTTGCGCTGCTTACGTCTCTGAATCCCAGCAGGACTCTACACACTTGATTCCCTTAACGGATCTCACCCACAACTAAGAGTTTCTACGTCCCAAAGTCCAAGAATTGATAAACCAATCTGTCTCACACAGAAAAATCTATTGGATAGATAAATCTCTCTCCCAAAGATAAACCTACGAGTCTAATATTCATCGTTAGATGAAAACCTGATTTGACTCAAGTTAATGAAATATACCTTCATTTAGGTTTGAGTAACCATACCTAAACATGTACACCTTGTTGGCTCAAAAATAATTAACCAAAGTTAGCCATATGAATCACTTTCATATCAACCTCATTCATCTTAACCATAACTAGTTCAAATGACTCAAATGAAGCTAGTTCTAGAGTTTGTTCAATTGTTTATATTCTCATAAACGTATACAAGATACAGTTGAAGAAAAATCGATTTTGATTCATATGAATCAAGTGATGAACATTATAGTAGCCACGGTTTCCAAAATATTGGATTCCTTAATATGTAAATGTATTGTTCATGAACAAACCGATTTTTAGAACGTCGTCTACTTAGGTATGCATACGGGTATGCGTAACTAAGTAGCCGGACCAAGTTTGGATTTCGCCAGTATGCGAACTGGTACGCATACCATCCAAACTCAGCAAAAATTCCCGTACCTGAACCTTACTCTAGTACGCATACCGGTTTGCAAACCAGGTTCCTGGACTTTCTCAAAGTCAGGTACGCATACGGGAATCAAGGCTAAGAACGTCAATATAGTGTTGTTTCAATTTCACATTTGTTTCTACGTAGATAGCAGTTCTGTTAGGTATTAAAGTATTCTTTTAAATCTTTTTTTATTGTAAAAGTAAGGTCGCTCTTGTTGTTCTTTCGGGAATGATATTTTATGGGGGAGAGTTATATTTTTTTTACTTGTGCTTAATTTCCAAATCTTTATGGAGAGTGCGGCTGTGAAATACTGTATGAGTTTTCTTGTATCTCTATTAACTCCTTGATGAATGCATTTAGTTTCGGCTATATGATTGCATCTAAAAAAAGTTGATATGTTTTCTTTTAGCCATGAAGAATCTCCATGAGAATTTCATTAGGATCCCACTAGTTTTCGTACCTTTTTCAATTTATGTTGGCAAAAGAGGGAGAATTAATGTGTGGTTCACACTACAAATACATATGGTTTACGGATTATTATGTAAGTGGGAGTGGTTTTCATGTGAGATGAAGTATTGACTAGGGGGAGCGATACATATCTCCATGGTATTGTTGTCAAAGTTGTGATACAATTGGACTTTGATGTTGTGTAATAATGTTATGACATTGTATAATAATAATTGAGAGCTACTGTTTTCTCATTGTTATAGCTACAGATCTTCAACAACTATGATGCTGAGTTGAACACGTTCAGAATCACTGGAGTACTTGGAAGCGACGAAGATTTCGATTAATATTGAAGAAACATGGAAATCAAGCATTTGGATGAGAATCTACAAAGTTTATTTATTTTGTAATCCATATGTATTGGTAGTTTTGTCACTAAAATTGACAAATGGGGATATTGTTAGAGAACTGCTCGGTTGAAGCGTTGTTATCTCGAGCTTGTTTGTCAAGTTTAGTAGCCAAAACTATAAGTCTTGATTTCTAACCTACTTATAACTAAATCTCGGATTAGGATGGAGAGTGTAGTTGAGCATTAGAATTCACGACGTTCATCAATTAAAGATGAAGAACTACTAAGGGGAGTTTGTGGAACTTCATAAACAAAAGGTATGTGGAGACTTGAACTCATCTATCACTCAAGATTCTATATACTCTATCTCTTATTTGAGACAAAAGTCGTATAGCTATATATACTTCGATTATACACATTTGATATCTCGAACTGAGTTTAACTCGCTTTAATTATGTGAAAATTGGCTGGTAACATCTTACATTATTTGTGTGAGATAGTCATTTGATGCAGACTCGGAATGTTTCATATTGATCATTCGATCACTTAAAAATTGCTTTGAAGCTAGTAGTTTGTGCGAGACAGCTATTCCCGTCTTCCGAGAATGTTTCAATGATGGAAATGGGAGTTTAGAAAAAATAACCATGATTGGATATAGTACAGTATGCGTACTTTTTTGGTAACTGTTGTAAATTATTCAAAGTCTGGGAACCATGGTATGCATAATTGTATGCGTACTTTTTGGTTAATAAAGGTCCGGGAACTAAGTACCAAACCGGTACGCGTACTGGCGTGAGATTCAAGTTCCGGGACTTTACTGAGTTTGGTGGTATGTATACCAGTTCGCATACTAGCGAACCCAAACTTAGTCAGGCCACTTACGTATGTGTACCCGTTTGCATACTTGAGTAGGTTATGTTCTAAAATCGGTTTGCTCGTGAACTAATACATTTATATAATAGAGAATACAATCTTTTACAAAACGTGGCTATAATGTTCATGAATTGATTCAACTGAATCAAAATCGATTCGCTTCAATTGTGTCTCGTATACTTCTATAAGAATATAAACAATTGAACAACTCTAAAACTTGTTTCAATTGAGTCATTTGAACTAATTATGGTTAAGATGAATATGGTTGTGTTTATGGGTGAAAATCGTTTCTTCCGATTTTGGTAATTCCGGTAGGTGAGTGAGAAACAGATTTAAACCCTAAACAAATGTACTGCACGGGAGTAATTTAGATTCGAGAGATCAATCTGTACAACTCCGGCCTAAACCAAGAAATGGCCGTTCCGGATTTTCTTCGGTCACAAAGAGGAGGAGAAGGGCTGGTTTAGGGGGGGAAGCGAAGAGAGTGTTGAGACCAGAACAGTTTTGGAAGAGTAGTACTTGACTTGTATCAGAAGGTGAAATCTTTTGGGAAAGCTAGCAAAGTTGCCTTTCTGAGTATTGTATTTCTCCTGACCAAAAACTTGTTGTCTTGGTGGAAAAAGGTAAGACCTATTTATACAAGTCTAAGTGAAACGTACTCTGGCCTCGTAAGAAAAGGAAACAGATGAGTTAAATGGGAAGAGGTGGTAACGCCTGGTATTGATGGAATTTGATGGAATTGATATTCCATAATGAAAGAACGTTTCACCATTACTTCCTGCATTTACTAACCGTTTTATTCTTAATACACTGCTTGAAACAAGCATTTGTGTATGCCGCACGCTGTAAACCACCAAACCAAAACCCTAAGGAGCATTCCCTAGTTTGTGACATTTATTGATTTCTCGAGTGTTCTCGTGGAAAACGTGTAGCATGTCGCTGGTGTTTGATAAGTTGAGCTTGAGAGATGTGCCGACTCAGTGGCTGGTAGGCTTGGGAATGTGTGTAAAATAAGAGAATAAGAAGCCTACATGTTATAACCGCAAGTGCACGGTGTCGTGATGTAGTGTGTGCAAGTGCGAGTCGATCCACAGAGACTTGTGTGTGTAATTTGAAGTTTCCTAAACTATTCTAAACTAAGCAGTAACAGTAAACAAGAATGTGAACTTCAATGGCAGTGATAAAGAAACAAAGGCAGTGAGCCAAAGAACACAGAGTGTAAACACTAAGAATGAAGGTACTAGGGAAGTGAATCCACCACTCACTTATACTAGTTATTCTACTAGTGATCCTAACCTTGTCCTTATAGTTGATATCAGGGGAGATGCAAGTCTTCTGTGTATCTAAGGTACCTCCTATATGAATAAATCAATCACAACAGCTAAGGTATCTTCTCCAAAGCATCAGCTGTCTGTTTAAGGCACAACTGATCAAAGGGTCAAGATGTGTAATGAATCATGAGCTGCAGTTCTACAACAATGGAGTGTTATAACTACAATGGATGCATGACATTCACTGTGAAAGGCTACTGTTGAAGCCCTAAGACTGAGTTTCAATTTAAACATTTAAGCACAACAAGATTAATGCCATTAGCATGAATAATAAGTAACAAACTAGAGCTTCATCTAAACCCTAGAAGATGGAATTAAAACATCATGAACATAATTGACAGTGCAAAACAATT